>NC_057802.1:231365448-231365984 GCF_018294505.1 Triticum aestivum | reverse complement strand
GCGCCCCGACCGCTGCCGCGCGAAGGCCTCCCTGACTCGCCGGACCGCTCCGCCGTCGCCGGAGCCCCTCCTCGCCGGACTGCCTCCCCTCCGACACGACGTCCCCGTCCTCCTCCTCACGCCCCGCTGCCATTTACCCTACGGCCACCGTGAGCGCCCCTTCTCCTCCTCCCTCCCTCGCGCCTGCACGCCGCTCGCGTCCGTCGTGGCTCGCTCAGCCACCGCCCCTGTTGCCCGCTGCTGCTGCTCGGATTCGCCTACTATCGCGCACGCGCGCCCGAGCCCCGCGCGCTCCCCACACCTTGTGTCAACCGTCGCCCTCGCTCGCGCCGCTCGGTCCGCGTCGCAGCTCGTCGCACCCGTGTCGATCCTGTCGTCGCGCCGCTGGACTCGCGCCCGCGCGCGCCCACCCAGTTGAGGCCGCGCCCGCGCCCCCGTTGCCCCGCCGCTTGCAGCGCTCGGCCATCCCATGTCGCGCCTCGCCGCTGCGGCCCCCTTGCCGCTCACGCACCCTGCCGCTGTTGCTCTGCGCCGCA
>NC_057802.1:231335968-231364961 GCF_018294505.1 Triticum aestivum | reverse complement strand
GCGCCGCCCGCTCCGTGCTCGCGGCCACCACGGCCGGCCCCGGCCGCGCCCGCGCATCGCGACCCCTCCCCACGCCACATCGCCTGACCCGCGTCGCCACGCCCGCGGCTACCTCCGGCGCTCTAGCGCCTGCCCTGCTCATCCCCTTTTGCCCCGCCATGGCCTCGCCGCTGCCACGCTGGTGCCGCGCCGGCGTTTCCCCCCTCGTCGTGGCCCCGACTGGCCGCGTCCAATTCGGACGCTCGCACCTGCACGCCCCGACGCCCGTAACTGCACGCCCGGTGCCCGCTAAGGCCTTTGGCCCAATGACAAACGAGGCCCACGCCCAGAACGTTTAAAAAAATAAATAAAATTAAACTAAAATTTAAAATTAATTTATTAATTAATTAAATTAACTTAATTAATTGTGATTAATAAACCTAATTAATTAACTGACCTAACTAATCTGTCAATTAAACTAATTAATTTGGTTAATTTGTTAATACGCAATAACGTGTGGGACCCACACGTCAGTTTAACCCAGTCAACGCCCTATTGACTGTTGACGTCATGATGATGTCAGCATACACTATTCTGGATAATGTTTATTTAAAATAATTAAATAAATCCTAAAATGTTTTAAATCTTTAAAAATCAATATAAAATAATCTGTAGCTCGGATGAAAAACTTTGTACATGAAAGTTACTCAGAACGACGAGATGATTCCGGATACGCAGCCCGTTCGTCCGCCACGCATCCCTAGCATAGCAAACACGCAACTTTCCCCCTCTGGTTCATCTGTCCAAAAACGCGAAACACCGGGAATACTTTCCCGGATGTTTCCCCCCTTTGCCGGTATCCCCTACTACCGCGTTCGGGCACCCCCTAGCAACGCTCATTATTATGTCATGCATCGTCATGCATCTGTTTGCATTATATTTATTGTTTCTTCCCCCTCTTCTCTCGCTAGACTCCGAGACCGACGTCGCTGCTACTCAGTACGACTACGGTGCTGACGACCCCTCCTTCTTGCCAGAGCAACCAGGCAAGCCCCCCCCCCTTGATCACCAGATATCGCCTATTCTTCTCTCTACTGCTTGCATTAGAGTAGTGTAGCATGTTACTGCTTTCCGTTAATCCTATCCTGATGCATAGCCTGTCCTTGCTACTACTGTTGTTACCTTTACCTGCAATCCTACATGCTTAGTATAGGATGCTAGTATTCCATCTGTGGCCCTACATTCTTGTCCGTCTGCCATGCTATACTATCGGGCCGTGATCACTCGGGAGGTGATCACGGGTATATACTTATATACATAATATATGATACCTGTGGTGACTAAAGTCGGGTCGGCTCGTAGAGTACCCACGAGTGATTCACGGATTGGGTCTGAAAGGACGTTTGTCCCGACGGCCCCCTGAGTGAACCTTTGTGGCGGAGCGATAGGGCAGGTTGACACCACCTAGGAGAGAGGTGGGCCTGGCCCTGATCGGCGTCCGCGGTTACTTCAAAATAACATGCTTAACGAGATCTTGGTATTTGATCTGAGTCTGGCCACTCGCCTATATGCACTAACCAACTACGCGAGAACAGTTATGGGCACTCGACGTTGTGGTATCAGCCGAAGCCTTCTTGACGTCAGCGACTGAGCGGCGCGCGCCAGATTGGACTGGAACGCCTGCTCTTGTATTAGGGAGGCTAGGTCTGCTTCCGGCCGCGTACGCAACATGGAGGTGTGCAATGGGCGATGGGCCCAGACCCCTGCGCCATAGGATTTAGACCGGCGTGCAGACATCTCTGTTGTGCCTAGGTGGGGCTGCGACGTGTTGACCTTCCGAGGCCGGGCATGACCCAGAAAAGTGTGTCCGGCCAAAGGGGATCGAGCGTGTTGGGTAATGTGGTGCACCCCTGCAGGGAAGTTTATCTATTCGAATAGCCGTGTCCCTCGGTAAAAGGACGAGCCGGAGTTGTACCTTGACCTTATGACAACTAGAACCAGATACTTAATAAACTGCACCCTTCAAAGTGCCAGATACAACCCGGTGATCGCTCTCTAACAGGGCGACGAGGGGTGGATCACCGGGTAGGATTATGTTATGCGATGCTACTTGGTGAACTTACCATCTACTCTCTTCTACATGCCGCAAGATGGAGGCTGCCCGAAGCATAGTCTTCGATAGGATTAGCTATCCCCCTCTTATTCTGGCATTCTGCAGTTCAGTCCACCGATATTGCCCCTTTACGCAGATACCCATGCATATGTAGTGTAGATCCATGCTTGCTAGTACTTTGGATGAGTACTCACGGTTGCTTTTCTCCCCCTTTTCCCCTTTCCTTTCTTCCTGGTTGTCGCAACCATATGCTGGAGCCCAGGAGCCAGACGCCACCGTCGATGATGACTCCTACTACACCGGAGGTGCCTACTACTATGTGTAGGCCGCTGACGATGACCAGGAGTAGTTTAGGAGGATCCCAGGCAGGAGGCCTGCGCCTCTTTCGATCTGTATCCCAGTTTGTGCTAGCTATCTTATGGCAACTTGTTTAACTTATGTCTATACTCAGATATTGTTGCTTTCGCTGACTCGTCTATGATCGAGCACTTGTATTCGAGCCCTCGAGGCCCCTGGCTTGTATTATGATGCTTGTATGACTTATTTTTATTTTAGAGTTGAGTTGTGATATCTTCCCGTGAGTCCCTGATCTTGATCATACACGTTTGCGTGTATGATTAGTGCACGATTGAATCGGGGGCGTCACAAGGTCATCCAGATGCATGAGGGGGTGCTTCACCTCCATGACATGACATGCCCCATGAGGACGGGAACCGTGGAGGACAGGCTTGAAGCTGTGGAGCAAGACGTCTTCCGGTGGAAGGGAATGGTGGAGCGTGGACTCAACGCCAATCACCTTATGATCATGGACCTCTCCCGTGATCTCAAGGTGGATGGCAAGCCCATGAAGGACATCGTCTTCACCCTCCACGAGCAAATCAACTTCCTCCAAAGCAAGATCTATGATCTCCAAAACCAAGTCTTTGAATATGAGGCGAGGTTTAAAGGTATGAGTTTGGCTGCTAGTTGCAGGACCCGTGAGACTCACTCCTCCTCTTATGATGGTGGACCACTGCCATGGAAATCCGAGGACAAGATCTCTTCTTCTTCACCACCACCTACTTCTTCATCACCAAAGGAGAATTGAGTATCGGGTATGGGCACTCCCCGTGGCTTCCGCCAAGCTTGGGGGAGGCGCCCCGGTATCGTATCACCCCACTATCTTATTACTTCTACTTATTTTAGTTCGATCTTTTGCTTTAGATGAATAAAAGTTAGTTCGATCCTTTCTTCCTTGAGAGTTTGCTTAGTGATCTATCATTGTAATCGTGTGCAAGTTATATAATAAAGTTTAGTGTGAGTTTTTGCTTTCTTTACTCTCATGTTGCAAATAAAGAAAAGAGAAAGGAAATAAATAAAAGGAAAGAAATAAATCAATAAGATCATATACTAATCTTATGGTAGGTGATGGCACCACATAAGGAAAAGTATAAGTAGAAAATTTTATTAGAGATTGACAAACATAGCATTAGTCAATGATGCAACTCATGAAAGAATTAATAAGGGAAGAGAAGATTCACATATAAATATACTATCCTAGAAATCTTTTGTGATTGAGAGCCCTCATCAAAATATTATATGCCAAAATTGTTGACGTTGGACAAGGAAGACAACGTAATGATTTATGCTTGTTCATATTCACACAGAAGTCATATTGTCATGGATCCTTTAACATGTGGTGCTTGACCCTATCTTTGCTAGCCAAAAATTCTGCACTAAGTAGATATACTACTTGTGCATCCAAAAACCCTTAAACCCAAATCTTATTTTCAAGTGTCCACCATACCTACCTAGGGATTGAGCAAGATCCATCAAGTAAGTTATCATCGGTGCAAAAAGGCAATAAAAATTGCTTCTAAAAGTGTGAGAACATTTAGTGTAAGTGAAAATTGAGTGTTGTACGAACTTGGATGGCAAAGAATAAAAGCGACAGACTGCATACTAAAGGTTGTCATCTTAAGAGGCAATACAACGTGACGTTCTTTTGCAATAAGGGATTGAGCATACAAACAAATAAGCGCATGGCAACCTCTGCTTCCCTCTGCGAAGGGCCTATCTTTTAATTTTATGTATTTAATTTTATGCAAAGTGTCAAAGTTTTTCTTCTATTCCTTTTTTATTTTTCTCCTTTGGCAAGCATCATGTGGTGAGGAAAGATCTAGGCACATATGTCCAGTTGAATATGGGTGGCATGAATTATTATTGTTGACATCACCCTTGAGGTGAGTACGTTGGGAGGCGAAACCATAAGCCCCTATCTTTCTTTGTGTTCGGTTGAAACGTTTTGCTCAAGTGTACGCGGTGAGTGTTAGCAATCATAGAAGACTATATGATGGTTGAGTATGTGGACTTGCCTAAAGGCTCTGATATGTGACCCTTCACTACTGTAGGATGCTGCTAACGCGACACTACGGTCAGAGACCCTTCGAGAAACTATGTGCGATGCAATAATCGCAAACGGTGCTGTATGAAAACCGTCAGAAATGTATAAAACATTTGCGATGACGGATGCATCAAACATGGTTCAGGTTTTAGTTGCGTGTGCGATGCAGGGCATACGGTTCAGCTCAGTTAACTGTTTGCGATGAGGAGGAACAAAAGAAACGGGCAGCCAGATGAAGGTGTGTGCGATACACGACATATGGTTCACTCGGATGAACTGTTTGTGATTAGGCAACACAAAAGAAATGGGCAGCCAGATGAAGGTATGTGCGATATACAGCATACGGTTCACTCGGATGAACTGTTTGTGATTAGGCAAGAGAACAGAAACGGTTCAATATAACAAGATGTGTGTGATACGCGGCAAACAGGTCTGTAATCAGAAATGAGTGCGAAGACCGATAATAACGCAGACGATTGCTTCTAATAAGACATATGTGATATGCTCTGTCTACGCAACATCTATTGGCCATTGTGGGACGGGCGGCCATCCGGATACGCCATGAGGATGCGAAGAGGCATTCCTATCAGCAAGGACTAGCTGTTCCACCAGTAGCTCATGTAAGAAAACTATCAAGTTAAGTGTGCTCAGGCTGGAGCAGCCATCGGATGGGTGACTGGATGGGAAGTTGTGTCGAGGTTAAATTAACTGATAGGATGGGTCATTTCGGTCAAATGACCGAAATGCCCCATTCCCTCAGCTAATTTAACCTCGAGGTCCTTGTTTTTTATTTTTTAACACATGTTAAAGAAGGTCTACCGCATTACTTTTTGACAATGTGCGATGCATGGCATACAGTTGATCCATCCGACCTGTTTGTGATGGAATAGGCCATGTGTGTTGTGGGCAAACGCTTGCTAGTATTCAACCGTTTGGGATTGATGAATTCATCACCGACGCGTTCCCTAGTGTGGTCCGTGTTCATCTGATCATCATCTACTTCTTGTGCTAGCTCGATGCTAAGTTTCCATTAATTGATGGCGTTTTATGAACACGCCACCGTTTCCTGCCATTTCCTCACCTGTTTCCTGCCACCCTGCTATATTACGCATAGGGGGCGCGTGACGCACGGAGGCGACAAGCGCAGCCTGTAGCACATCCACCTTTTCCAAGCATGCGAACCCACCAAAGTGTCGCCTCTGCCATCAACCTCGTTGACGAGGAAAACGAGCAGGCGCCACGACCCGTCGAGGCTGAGGCGCTCCCCGGCAAAGCGATGGCCGACGCCGTGATGCGCGTCATCACCAGGGTTGAGCAGACCTTTGGCACATGGCTCTTGAGCGCCGCGGATCAAGATAGGCATGTCAGCGCCGACAGGCTGCAGCTCGCCGCACAACATGATCGATGGCGTGCCGCAGAGCAAGCTAGGCGCGTCCGCACCAATAGGCTGCGGCTCACCGCATGGCGAGACCATTGGAGCTCCGCAGAGCGAGAGGCGCGACGCGCCGCACAGCAAGAGCAGATCCATCGGCGCTTGCCTGCTGTCGGCACGGTGTTGCAGCTGGGTACACGTCCCGTCAGTACCCCCATTCCTCGCCAGGAGTTTGCAAAGGCCCTCGGCGCCGTACTTGCACCAGAGGCCGGTTGCGCCGTACTTGCACCGGACGCCCGCCGCGCCGTTCGCATGGGTGCCGCCATTCGCCTTGTCTGCGGCCCGTTGGATGCCAATGCGCTGGTCCTTAGGCTCGACCGCCTCCTTGGCCCAGGTGTCCACCTGGGCGCAGTAGAGGAACATCGCCGTCGCATCCTCGAGCTGGTGATCTCCGATGAAATAGCCAACTTGGAGCTCAAGATCGCGCTCCAGATGTACCGCGAGCGTGTCGACCACTTGGACGAACGACTGCACGAGTTCAGGCAGAGCCAGGAGCTACCCTAGGAAAGGGCTGCTCGTCATGGTCTCATGGACGCGTTTTATTTTGAAAAGTCATTTCGACATGGATAGCTATGTATTCACAGCAATCATAGTATTGCTCTGTTTCAATGTGTGTACTCTGTTTTCCATTCTTATATGTTCTGTTTCAATGTGTGTATATACGCTTTCCATTCTGTATATGTGGATGATAACAGCTAGATCCAAATTAGTATACAAAAACAGATAGAAAATGGAATTCATAATATATATATATATATATATTAATTGTCCATTAGTTCATCACAGAATATATATATATATTATCATCACATATACGTGATGATACTTAACTACTAGGTACAATGCATAAAATTGACAACGAACAATACTAAAACTAATAATCCCTCCTGGGGCCAGTATGTGACGCCCAGAGACCGACGCTTCAGACGCCTTCCATGTTTTGCATGTCAGCTGTGTTATTTATTTGTTTGTTGCATTCATCATTACATCATTTGCATTGCATCATGTCATCATGCAACCCTTTTAAAAAAACTCAACTAAATAAAGTGCATGGATCTTTGATCCATTTAAATCGAGGGAATTCACATGGTGATTTCTCTTTATAACATATCCTCTCAATATCTAGGGAGATATATTAAACTATTCCATTAACTTGGAATCACCCATAACACATTTGCATTATTCTTCAGCTCTTATTTTATCCGACTCAACTTCCTATCCTTCCTTTTCGACTTTTAGTAAAATGGAGTTGCAATTTTACTTCTCCATAAATGTTCCAAATCTGCCCATAAATCACATCTGGTGTGTAGGGTCACCTCCTATAGTTTCAACCTATTTGGAGCTCATTTGAATGGGGTTCAAAATTCAAACTTGCCGAGTTAAATCCAACGCGTGTGGATTTTACTTCCACTAAAAACCCTCAGGCCATTTTTTCCAAATTCTTCATAATTTTGTGAGCCGGGGAAAATAATCCACATGCCCAAACTCTTTCTCTAACCTTTTCTTTTCTTCCCTTTTCTTTCTTTTTCTCGGTTATGAGAAAATAAGGGGGAGAGAGGAGCAAGCCCAGCCGGCCTCCTGCAGCCCAGCATCTAAGCCCATCCAAACCTTTAACCCTAAACTTCCCTCTCGATCCCCTGGTATCTCCCTCTCGTCTCCCCTCGCGCCGCCAGGAGACAGCGAGCGCGTGCCTCGTTCGATCTCCCCTTCCCCTCGTTTCACCTAGCGCCGCCACCTCCTCCCTTTGCTGCCCGGATCTCGCACCGGCGAGCCCCCTGTGACCTCCCTTGGCCCTCCTTCGTCAGCTCCGCGCCCGGGATCCTCTTCCTCCACGTGTGCCGCCGACCCTCAAGCTCGCCGCTGCCTCCCGCGGCGTCCCTTCGCCTTGCATGACCTGCACGGCCGCCGACCATGGAGGCCACTGTGCTGGCCCGCAACTTCACCACCGCATCCATCGCTTCGCTCCCGCAGGCACGCAGCCGCCCCGCGACCCCTGCGTTCCTCGCGACTCCGCTCCGCGACGTCCTTCCTCCTTGCCAGCGTCCAGCAGGAGGAGCTCCGCCCATGCCTCTGCTCAGCGCCGCCAGTTTCCTCCATCGGGCGCCTTGCTCCTTCTCTTGCACATCCGCTGCCGTCGGCAACGTCTGCACTTCCACCTCCCTGCCTGAGCTGCAAGCTCCATCCATGGTGCCTCCACTCCGTTCGCTGTTGCCGTTGCTCCACTGGGTTCCCGGCGAGCCACGCGGCCCGCTGGACCAGTGGTTGCCCCGCTGCTGCTTTGACCTCCCCTGGTTCATCTCGTTTCCAACGAACAGCAGCCCGATGGCTTCTTTGTTCCAAGTGTCTTCTGCACGCCAAGGCCCGGTGCACCCCTCATTTCGCCAAGTACAACGACACCCACGTTCGCCTACAGAATGCGTACCACTACGCCGAAGACCTTGGATGCACCAAGTTCCACTACAAGATGTACCACTACCATCGCACGAACCGAGACCGGCAAGTCCGAAGACCCCAACTACCACGACTACCCTCGAGGACATTGGTTCCATCAAGTTCGACTATGAAACGTGTACCACTACTTCCACTACCGTCGCGAGAACGACTACTTCCACTATGATCCGTGAACGACTACTTCCCTCGACATTTTTTAACCGCCTAGAAACGCATGCTTTGAAGGTATACCGCTGAGACGACCGCCCATGAACGAATGCATGTTGTATGAGATGCTTGTGTTTGCACCGTGTTCGAATTGTCACTCGTTTCCATGCCACTAACTCGTGGGAACCCGGTTGTCGGGAGCACCCCACCATCTCTAGCATGTTACGCACATCCACACACTACCTTTTGCACCGGTATCTCCATGAGCTGCCAGAACTGATATGTTGCCGTGGCATCATTTTCGGATTCGCCGCCGTGACACCCTTTCTTTTCGCCACGAGGACAAATGCCTCGTATCTTGCTCAAGTCAACATTTTCATAAAAATTGCTTAAAACTTGCACATGTCATCCGCATCATGATAACAACATTTAAAATGTTTAAAATTGTGTTTGCATCAATTGCTAAATATGCACATGGGGATTTTCCAGAATTGTTGTTTGTTGTTTCGGCCCCATTTAAACTTGCCTAGATAGGTAGTTTTATTATGCTTCACCCCTTGCCATGTTTAATAACATTTAATATTGTTGGGTACATAAACGAGAGAGGACTAAATAATTGATGTGGTGCTTCGTCAATATGCAACTCGTTGCATATTGAGCTCCACTTAACTTGTAGTATTGTTTGTTGCACTTTGCCATGCTTTGCCTCATTAAACCGGACATGCATCATACTTGGTTGTGCACCATGCCATGCTTATGCTTGTTGGTTTACCATGTTGCTTGCTTCTTTCCGGTTTGCTTCTCACGTTAGCTTCGGTTCCGTTCCGGAGTTGTGAGGATTCGTTCGACTACGTCCGTTTGTCTTCTTCATAGACTCATTCTTCTTCCTTGCGGGATCTCAGGCAAGATGACCATTACCCTCGATCTCACTTCTATCTTTGCTTGCTAGTTGTTCTCTCTATCGCTATGTATGCGCTACCTACCACCTGTTTATCATGCCTCCCATATTGCCACGCCAAGCCTCTAACCATCCTTTCCTAGCTAACCATTGTTTGGCTATGTTACCGCTTTTGCTCCGCCCCTCTTATAGCGTTGTTAGTTGGAGGTGAAGTTGAAGATTGCTCCATGTTAGAACATGATGAAATTGGGATATCACAATATCTCTTATTTAATTAATGCATTTATATACTTGGTAAAGGGTGGAAGGCTCGGCCTTATGCCTGGTGTTTTGTTCCACTCTTGCCGCCCTAGTTTCGGTCATACTGGTGTTATGTTCCTTGATTTTGCGTTCCTTGCGCGGTTGGGGTTATGGGACCCCCTTTGACAGTTCGCTTTGAATAAAACTCCTCCAGCAAGGCCCAACCTTGGTTTTACATTTGCCTCACCTAAGCCTTTTTCCCTAGTGTTTCTGGAGCCCGAGGGTCGTCTTTATTTACCCCCCGGCCCAGTGCTCCTCTGTGTGTGGGTCCAAACTAGAGCACCATGCGGGACCGTCCCTTGGCAACTTGGATGGTGTTGGTACTTGTACGCTTAGCTTATCCGGTGTGCCCTGAGAACGAGATATGTGCAGCTCCTATCCGGATTTGTCGGCACAGTCGGGCAGTCTTGCTGGTCTTGTTTTACCATTGTCGAAATGTCTTGTAACCGGGATTCTGAGACTGATCGGGTCTTTCCGGGAGAAGGAACATCCTTCGCTGATCGTGAGAGCTTGTGATGGGCTAAGTTGGGACACCCCTGCAGGGTATAAACTTTCAAAAGTCGTGCCCACGGTTATGTGGCAGATGGGAATTTGTTAATGTCCGGTTCTAGAGAACTTGACACTTGACTTAATTAAAATGCATCAACCGCGTGTGTACCCGTGATGGTCTCTTTTCGGCGGAGTCCGGGAAGTGAACACGGTTTGAGTTATGTATGAACGTCGGTACTTTCAGCATCACTTCTTGATCACTTCTAGCTTCTCGACCGTTGCTTTGCTTCTCTTCTTGCTCTTATTTGCGTATGTTAGCCACCATATATGCTTAGTGATTGCTGCAGCTCCACCCCATTACCCCTTTCCTACCCATAAGCTTAAATAGTCTTGATCTCACCGGTTTTGAGATTGCTGAGTCCTCGTGACTCACAGATACTACCAAAACAGTTGCAGGTACCGATTATACCAGCGCAGGTGACGCAACCGAGCTCAAGTGGGAGTTCGACAAGGACCTTGGTCGTTCCTATATTTTCATTTTCCTGTTGATCAGTAGTGGAGCCCAGTTGGGACGATCGGGGATCTAGCATTTGGGGTTATCTTCTTTTCATTTGGTTGTCCGTAGTCGGACTATGTGTGTACTCTGATTGATCTATGTTTAATTAATGTATTGTGTGAAGTGGCGATTGTAAGCCAACCCTCTATTTATCCCTTTCTTGTTCATTACATGGGATTGTGTGAAGATGACCCTTCTTGCGACAAAACCACAATGCGGTTATGCCTCTAAGTCATGCCTCGACACGTGGAAGATATAGCCGCATCATGGGCGTTACAAGTTGGTAATCAGAGCCATCCCCGACTTAGGAGTCCCCTGCTTGATCGAATCGCTGACGTTGTTGATTCTAGAATAAAAATGTTTTGAGTCTTAGGATTATATATATCGGAGAGTAGGATTCTTTTTACTCCTCAGTCCCTTCGTCACTCTGGTGAGCTCTCCTGACGTAGATGTTTTGACTTTCCTCTCCTCAAGTTTCACTAAAAAAATTTAGGATCACGCGGGTATCTTGGGATCGTTCCGATATTCTTGTGACGAGAACATTGTTCTTGGTGCCTCATGACATTTAGGGGTTGTGGTAGTGTCCTAGGGAGTTGAGCTCAGAGGTGTTGTCGTCACAATTTTATCGTTGCAGTTCTGTAATACCTGAGTTTCGCCAACATCGAAAATCTCTTTTATGCAGTTGTTGGTGAGATAACCTCGACGCTACCCAGTACTGGGGTGGGAGTTCGGGAGTATTGCCATAGCTCGTATAACGGATGCTTTTCGAAGGTTGAGGTACACGATTTCCGGAGTTTTCTTGGTTATGTGTTGACGGATGGATACAACTGGATGTAGGGATTGTTAGTTTGGGTGAGATATTATGCTTCCCCTGTATCCCCAACACCAGATTGCATAACCAGAAATTTTTGGGAGTTTATAGGTGGGAATTCAAGTAGCTCATAGGATATCTTTCCAACAGACACATGATATGATATGGGGTCTATCATATGTTTGTTTCGGCTTATTTTGCAAGCCAATCCTTTGTTTTGTTTTGTAGTGTGGTATTCGAGTTGCTTCAATGTCAAGTGTTGATTCCATACCTTTTCTAAGTGGTGTTCTCATATTCCTATGTGGATACTAATCCTTCTTGATCATCGAGATTTCCATCTTAATTCTATTTCCAACCGGTGTGTTTCTCTTCGAGATGATCCCATCATTCTCCCCATCCGTAAGATCAATTCTAAGTTTTCTCAATGGTGTTTATTCCACTGCCCCAAGTTGCCTTTGTTTTCCCTCCCTCCCACCCTTTTTCTTCAATGACTCATATATCTTAATCAAGTATCCATTTTATTCATGTGAAGTCTCTCCATTCCTTTCCATCAATGTTCTTATCCGGTAATTCTTAGGAAGATACTAACGGAGTTTCAAGTTCATCATTCTTCGTTCTTTTTTCTTCTCTGGTGGTTTCAATTCAAACTTTGTCGATCATATCCTTTCCTCGTTTCAAACGTTTTCTCATGCCGGTGCACCACTTAATCATTCACTTCTCGTTATTCATTTGTTCTGGAGTGCTGAAGATATCTCAGAAGGCTCGTCTTTTCATTCAAGATCCGTTCAACCTATTTCGAGGTTGTTACCTTATTCAAGCCATTTAATTCAACCGGCGCAATCTATCTTTTAAATCGTTCAATGGTGTATCTTTGAGTGGGCCCGTAACCCGCAGGTCTTTTTCCAGGATCTTACCTGACTCTTCTAATTTTCCCAGAGCTATTCCCAAATTCTTTTCGAAGTTTGACGTAAGAATGAGTTATCATGAGTCAAATGTCTTTCTCCAAGATCTTTCAAATTCTTTTCATCGTTGGTTCAACCTTTCTAATTTTCATTCTGGAGTGCCTTAACAATTCATGGTGGTGTTTCTCGTCGTCATTCTCAGATTTTGAAGACCGAAGAAGAGTTCCTCTTAAATCCGTACCCGTTCTTCCAAAGATTCATGGTTCTAGCTTGATGCCATCCTCTCATAATTATTTTCGGTTGTGAGAATTCTTTTCACCCATCCGGAGCATTTCAGGAGTCTTTTCAGTTTGATTCTCCGGAGCCATCATCTCAAAATTATTCATTCTCAGCTTTCAGATCCCATTCTCCGAATCTTACCGGTGCATCGTTCAAATATCCTCAAATCAGTTCATGATCTCTTCGTTCTCATGTATCTAATTTCTGTCAAGTATCTTTATTCGTTTTCTAATTCTTCCCGGTGAATTGTGCCTTTGCTACTTTCATTTCCAATTCTTACGGTGGTTCGTTCAAGAGTTCTCTTCCTTGGTTATCATATCAATTCATTCGTTCTTTCTAATCCTACCGGCGGATCCTTGAAGACTTTTCCCAAGTTTGGCGATATCTCTCTTCAATCCTTTTTCAATGAGTATAAGTAGTATGCCAAATCCATTGCTTGTCATCAATCTAAATTGCTGAAGGGTACGCATAACATAATTCTTATTATTGTTTCATCCAAGTGATCTAGTTTCTTCTTTCCAGAGTTCTTCAAGAGTTTCTTCATGGTGGCTCATCCAGGATTCCTTTCATTCATCATTCGTTCTTCAATATTTCTCTTGAAGTTAAGATACGCCAAACTATACTCTCAAATAAACATGGTGCTCAACACATGTCTTGTTTTGAGGAGTTCAAGCGTTCTTCATCTTGCATTACGAAGTGCAATTCTTTCTATCTTATCTTTTGAGGCAGTGTTATGTCATTTTGACAGTTTCCTTCATGTTTCATGATTGACAAGTTGTCAGGAATGAGGTATTTAAACCCATCATTTTCTTCCTTGGAGTTATCTTAGTATAGATTTCACCTAAAGCCTTCCATTGGGAATGTTGCTCTTTTTGGTGATTATCTATGATCCAAGTTTTCTCCTGATCACCTAGGTGGAAGAAGCTTCCTATCTTTTCTAGCTCGCAATCAAATCTTGTTTCCATTTGTTGCAGATTTCACCTCAAGTTTTGAGATGTTTTCATAAGCCCACAAGCAGCTTGTTGTTTTCTTTGTTGATTTTTCAACAACTCCATTCAAGCCTTCTTCGTAAGGATGTTTCTTTCAAATTCATTTGTGGGAGGAGTTGTCATTTTCTTCTCCGTTCTTTTCTTTCCATCAATCTAGATTCTATTCTCTCGTTCCAGAGACATTGTGATTTAACTCCCTTCTAACCATCATCTCGTTTTATCAAAGAGCATGTTCTTTCCTTGCTTATTCCGTTTCAACCGGAGTGGTTACATGTCCTTTCTTAACGCTGAAACTCTTCATTCATGTCTTTCAACCCACAAAGTTCCGATATTGTTCCTTGTTCCTCTTTTCTAACGGAGTGTTTTCAACTTCGTTCATCATCGTTGTATTCTTTTCTCGAAATTGTTTAACCTCTCAAGGTTCTTTGGTATCACTCGTTTGTACAAGAAGCAACTTTGTTTTACCTCTTCCTCTTCCGCTTCTCTCCGGTGCCATTCTAGATCTC
The DNA here is from genome assembly GCF_018294505.1 of Triticum aestivum. Lineage (NCBI taxonomy): Eukaryota > Viridiplantae > Streptophyta > Magnoliopsida > Poales > Poaceae > Triticum > Triticum aestivum. The sequence continues at coordinate 231,350,726 of NC_057802.1, read as the reverse complement.
GGGACGAGATCTCTTATAAGTGGATGAGTGTTGTGACGCCCCGAGACCGACGCTTCAGACGCCTTCCATGTTTTGCATGTCAGCTGTGTTATTTATTTGTTTGTTGCATTCATCATTACATCATTTGCATTGCATCATGTCATCATGCAACCCTTTTTAAAAAAACTCAACTAAATAAAGTGCATGGATCTTTGATCCATTTAAATCGAGGGAATTCACATGGCGATTTCTCTTTATAACATATCATCTCAATATATAGGGAGATATATTAAACTATTCCATTAACTTGGAATCACCCATAACACATTTGCATTATTCTTCAACTCTTCTTTTATCTGACTCAACTTCCTATCCTTCCTTTTCAACTTTTAGTAAAATGGAGTTGCAATTTTACTTCTCCATAAATGTTCCAAATCTGCCCATAAATCACATCTGGTGTGTAGGGTCACCTCCTATAGTTTCAACCTATTTGGAGTTCATTTGAATGGGTTTCAAAATTCAAACTTGCCGAGTTAAATCCAACGCGTGTGGATTTTACTTCCTCTAAAAATCCTCAGGCCATTTTTGTCAAATTCCTCATAATTTTGTGAGCCGGGGAAAATAATCCCCATGCCCAAACTCTTTCTCTAACCTTTTCTTTTCTTCCCTTTTCTTTCTTTTTCTCGTTTATGAGAAAATAAGGGGGAGAGAGGAGCAAGCCCAGCCGGCCTCCTGCAGCCCAGCATCTAAGCCCATCCAAACCTTTAACCCTAAACTCCCCTCTCGATCCCCTCGTCTCTCCCTCATGTTTCCCCTCGCACCGCCAGGAGACAGCGAGCGCATGCCTCGTTCGATGTCCCCTTCCCCTCGTTCCACCTAGCGCCGCCACCTCCTCCCTCTGCTGCCCGGATCTCGCACCGGTGAACCCCTATGACCTCCCTTGGCCCTCCTTCGTCAGCTCCGCGCCCGGGCTCCTCTTCCTCCACGCGTGCCGCCGGCCCTCAAGCTCGCCGCTGCCTCCTGCGGCGTCCCTTCGCCTTGCGCGACCTGCACGACCGCCGACCATGGAGGCCACCGTGCTGGCCCGCAGCTTCTCCACCGCATCCATCGCTTCGCTCCCGCAGGCACGCAGCCGCCCCGCGGCCCGTGCGTTCCTCGCGACCCTGCTCCGCGATATCCTTCCTCCTTGCCAGCGTCCAGCCGGAGGAGCTCCGCCCAAGCCTCTGCTCGGCGCCGCCAGTTTCCTCCATCGGGCGCCTTGCTCCGCCTCTTGCATATCCGCTGCCGTCGGCACCGTCTACACTTCCACTTCCCTGCCTGAGCTACAAGCTCCATCCATGGTGCCTCCGCTCCGTTCGCTATTACCGTTGCTCCACTGGGTTCCCGGCGACCCCCGCGGCCCGCTGGACCAGTGCTTGCCCCGCTGCTGCTTTGTCCCCTCCCCCCTGGTTCATCTCGTTTCCAACGAACAGCAGCCCGATGGCTTCTCTGTTCCAAGTGTCTTATGCACGCCAAGGCTCGGTGCACCCCTTGTTTCGCCAAGTACCACGACACCCACGTTCGCCTACAGAATGCGTACCACTACGCCGAAGACCTTGGATGCACCAAGTTCCACTACAAGATGTACCACTACCGTCGCACGAACCGAGACCGGCAAGTCCGAAGACCCCAAGTACCACGACTACCCTCGAGGACATTGGTTCCATCAAGTTCGACTACGAAACGTGTACCATTACTTCCACTACCGTCGCGAGAACGACTACTTCCACTACGACCCGTGAACGACTACTTCCCTCGACATTTTTGAACCGCCTCGAAACGCATGCTTCGAAGGTATACCACTAAGACGACCGCCCGTGAACGAATGCATGTTGTATGAGATGCTCGTGTTTGCACCGTGTCCGAATTGTCACTCATTTCCATGCCACTAACTCGTGGGAACCCGGTAGTCGGGAGCACCCCACCATCTCTAGCATGTTCCGCACATCGGCACACTTCCTTTTGCACCGGTATCTCCATGAGCTACCGGAACCGATATGTTGTCGTGGCATCATTTTCGGATTTGTCGTCGTGACACCCTTTCTTTCCGCCACAATGACAAATGCCTCGTATCTTTCTCAAGTCAACATTTTCATAAAAATTGCTTAAAACTTGCATATGTCATCCGCATCATGATAACAACATTTAAAATGTTTAAAATTGTGTTTGCATCAATTGCTAAATATGCACATGGGGATTTTCCAGAATTGTTGTTTGTTGTTCCGGACCCATTTAAACTTGCCTAGATAGGTAGTTTTATTATGCCTCACCCCTTGCCATGTTTAATAACATTTAATATTGTTGGGTACATAAATGAGAGAGAACTAAATAATTGATGTGGTGTTTCGTCAATATGCATTGAGCTCCATTTAACTTGTAGTATTGTTTGTTGCACTTTTCCATGCTTTGCCTCATTAAACCGGACATGCATCATACTTGGTTGTGCATCATGCCATGCTTATGTTTGTTGGTTTACCTTGTTGCTTTCTTCTTTCCGGTTTGCTTCTCTCGTTAGCTTCGGTTCCGTTCCGGAGTTGTGAGGATTCGTTCGACTACGTTCGTTTGTCTTCTTCATAGACTCGTTCTTCTTCCTTGCGGGATCACGGGCAAGATGACCATTACCCTCGATATCACTTATATCTTTGCTTGCTAGTTGTTTGCTCTATCGCTATGTTTGCGCTACCTACCACCTGTTTATCATGCCTCCTATATTGCCATGTCAAGCCTCTAACCATCCTTTCCTAGCTAACCATTGTTTGGCTATATTACCGCTTTTGCTCAGCCCCTCTTATAGCGTTGTTAGTTGCAGGTGAAGCTGAAGATTGCTCCATGTTGGAACATGGTGATTTTGGGATATAACAATATCTCTTATTTAATTAATGCATTTATATACTTGGTAAAGGGTGGAAGGCTCGGCCTTATGCCTGGTTTTTGTTTCACTCTTGCCGCCCTAGCTTTCGTCATACTGGTGTTATGTTCCTTGATTTTGCGTTCCTTACGCGGTTGGGGTTATGGGACCCCCTTTGACAGTTCGCTTTGAATAAAACTCCTCCAGCAAGGCCCAACCTTGGTTTTACATTCGTCTCACCTAAACCTTTTTCCCTTGGGTTTTTGGAGCTGAGGGTCATCTTTATTTACCCCCCGGGCCAGTGCTCCTCTGAGTGTGGGTCCAAACTAGAGCACCGTGCGGGACCGTCCCTTAGCAACTTGGATTGTGTTGGTACTTGTATGCTCAGCTTATCCGGTGTGCCCTGAGAACGAGATATGTGCAGCTCCTATCCGGATTTGTCGGCACAGTCAGGCAGTCTTGCTGGTCTTGTTTTACCATTGTCGAAATGTCTTGTAACCGGCATTCCGAGACTGATCGGGTCTTTCCGGGAGAAGGAACATCCTTCGCTGATCGTGAGAGCTTGTGATGGGCTAAGTTGGGACACCCCTGCAGGGTATAAACTTTCAAAAGCCGTGCCCGCGGTTATGTGGCAGATGGGAATTTGTTAATGTCCGGTTGTAGAGAACTTGACACTTGACTTAATTAAAATGCATCAACCGCGTGTGTAGCCATGATGGTCTCTTTTCGGCGGAGTCCGGGAAGTGAACATGGTTTGGGTTATGTATGAACGTAGGTACTTTCAGGATCACTTCTTGATCACTTCTAGCTTCTCGACCATTGCGTTGCTTCTCTTCTCGCTCTTATTTGCGTATGTTAGCCACCATATATGCTTAGTGCTTGCTGCAGCTCCACCCCATTACCCCTTTCCTACCCATAAGCTTAAATAGTCTTGATCTCGTGGGTTTTGAGATTGCTGAGTCCTCGTGACTCACAGATACTACCAAAACAGTTGCAGGTGCCGATTATACCAGCGCAAGTGACGCAACCGAGCTCAAGTGGGAGTTCGACGAGGACCTTGGTCGTTCCTATGTTTTCGTTTTCCTGTTGATCGGTAGTGGAGCCAAGTTGGGACGATCGGGGATCTAGCATTTGGGGTTATCTTCTTTTCATTTGGTTGTCCGTAGTCGGACTATGTGTGTACTCTGATTGATGTATGTTTAATTAATGTTTTGTGTGAAGTGGCGATTGTAAACCAACCCTCTGTTTATCCCTTTCTTGTTCATTACATGGGATTGTGTGAAGATGACCCTTCTTGCGACAAAACCACAATGCGGTTATGCCTCTAAGTCATGCCTCGACATGTGGGAGATATAGCCGCACCGTGGGCGTTACACAGTATTCCGGCAGCCCCTCGCCAGCAGCTCCCTGGTGCGCGGCGTCTTCCCAGTGCGGAGGCAGTACTCTGACTCTTCCGCCTCGCAACGCTTGACGTACCGATCTGCCTCTTGCTGGCAGACACGCGCGGCTGATCTTGCCATTTCGTTGGGCGCCCACCGGAGCTCCTCGTTGGTGGCACGCTGGAGCTTATCGGCCCACCTCCACGCAGCGACGAGGCGCCCAGCGCCTATGACCTTCCTCGCGAAGTATCCGTCTTCGTACACCTCCTCGGCACGATGACGCCCCCGCCCCCAAAGCTCTGCCGCCTCCTTTTTCCAGGCGGCATCACGGGCTTCACAGGCCGCTTGGTACCTGGCTTCCTCCTCCGCTATCTCCTTCTTGAACGCCACTTGCCTGGCTTTCTCAGCCGGCGGCAGCGACTTCCACAGACAAAGATTGTACTAGCCCCAAAACCAATCCAAAGTTGGGGGGTCTGGCACAACCTCATCAGGCGGCGCGTAGGGGTCCTCATCGCTGCTAATAGAGTGAGCATCCTCGGGGGGGCGGCGACTCCTCATCAGCGCGTGGGCAGACCGGCGGCGCCATGGCAGAGATTTGAGAGAGAGAGAGAGAGAGAGAGAGAGAGAGAGAGAGAGGGCGAGCGAGGGGAGGATGTAGATGAGAATGCAGGCGGGATGACGTGAGCAAGGTAGTATTTATTGGCGGCCAGAATCTAGATCGACGGGGACAGTACACACGCCGGTCGCCGAATTTACGAGTACTGTAGCTTGAATTACACATGATTCCCGTAGCAAAATCTGTGTGTGAACATAATAGCTGACGGTTTCCAATACAGAACCGTGTCTGATTAATGATCCCCGCCAATCACCTACCAAACCTCGAGCCGCGAGATAGAGTACCAATCGTGTGGGGGCCGGTTGTCTTGCAAGATCTTTACATTTTCTTTTTTGAACACCAGATATTTACATCGTCTGATGATTTTTTAACTCGCACACAAGTACACAAAAATATGATTTTTTTCAAACTGTTTTGGTTAGGCGTTGCATGTAGATGTAGTTCAAATTTGAATTATGGTCATTAAATGGTTATAAAATCACTTAAATGTCTTTAAAAGGTCAAATGACCCCTGAAATTTTCCAAATTTTCACATGACAGTTGCATTAGTGCACGTTAAACGTAGGAAAAAATTTGAAGGCCGTAAGAGGAAGCTATCTCCCGTCCGTCATCAAACATTCATTGTTCCCTCTCGGAACCATGAACCTTCTAGCGAGTTGCTCCGGTTTGTGAGGGGTGTGTGTCCAAACGTTCGTCAAACATGCCAATTTCTTTACCACATCATCTTGGTGGCATGACATTACATCAACCAAGGTTTCATGTTTTTCTGATCATTTTTTATTTTTTGGAATTAAAATGCCATGTCACTCCATTCATACGTATGCATGTGTCCATGTCGTGAGACCAATATGTTTGAAAATTCCTTCTAATTTACTGCACATGGAATTAACTCGCGCACAAGTACACAGATATGATTTTTCAAACCATTTTGATTAGGCGTTGCATGTAGATGTAGTTCAAATTTGAATTACGGTCATTAAATGGTTAGAAAATCACTTAAATGTCTTTAAAAGGTCAAATGACCCCTGAAATTTTCTAAATTTTCACATGACAGTTGTATTAGTGCATGTTAGACGTAGGAAAAAATTTGAAGGCCGTAAGAGGAAGCTATCTCCCGTTCGTCATCAAACATGCATTATTCCCTCTCGGAACCACGAACCTTCTAGTGAGTTGCTCCGGTTTGTGGGGGGTGTGTGTCCAAACATTCGTCAAACATGCCAATTTCTTTACCACATCATCTTGGTGGCATGACATTACATCAACCAAGGTTTCATGTTTTTCTGATCATTTTTTATTTTTTAGAATTAAAATGCCATGTCACTCCATGCATACGTATGCATGTGCCCATGTTGTGAGACCAATATGTTTGATAATTCCTTCTAATTTACTTCAGATGGAATTAACTTGCACACAAGTACACAGATATGATTTTTCGAACCGTTTTGGTTAGGCGTTGCATGTAGATGTAGTTCAAATTTGAATTACGGTCATTAAATGGTTACAAAATCACTTAAATGTCTTTAAAAGGTCAAATGACCCCTAGAATTTTCCAAAATTTCACATTACAGTTGTAGTAGTGCACGTTAGACGTAGAAAAAAATTGAAGGTCGTAAGACGAAGCTATCTCCCGTTCGTCATCCAACATTCATTGTTCCCTGTCGGAACCACGAGCCTTCCAGTGAGTTGCTCCGGTTTGTGAGGGGTGTGTGTCCAAACTTTGGTCAAATATGCCAATTTCTTCACACATCATCTTGGTGGCATGACATTACATCAACCAAGGTTTCATGTGTTTCTGATTTTTTTGGAACTAAAATGCCATGTCACTCCATGCATACGTATGCATGCATATGTCCATGTCGTGAGACAAATATGTTTGAAAATTCCTTCTAGTTTACCGCACATGGAATTAACTCGCACACAAGTACACAAATATGATTTTTCAAACCGTTTTGGTTAGGCGTTGCATGTAGATGTAGTTCAAATTTGAATTACGGTCATTAAATGGCTAGAAAATCACTTAAATGTCTTTAAAAGGTCAAATGACCCCTAGAATTTTCAAAAATTTCACATTACAGTTGTAGTAGTGCACGCTAGACATAGAAAAAAAATTGAAGGCCGTAAGAGGAAGCTATCTCCCGTTCGTCATCAAACATGCATTGTTCCCTCTCGGAACCACGAGCCTTCTAGTGAGTTGCTCCAGTTTGTCAGGGGTGTGTGTCCAAACTTTCGTCAAACATGCCAATTTCTTTACCACATCATCTTGGTGGCATGACATTACATCAACCAAGGTTTCATGTTTTTCTGATCATTTTTTATTTTTTGGAATTAAAATGCCGTGTCACTCCATGCTTAATTGTGTCATAGCCGTTAGACCAATATGTTTGAAAATTCCTTCCAATTTACTGCACATGGAATTAAATCGCACACAAGTACGCGAAATATGAGTTTTCAAACCGTTATGGTTAGCTGTTGCATGTACATGTAGTTCAAATTTCAATTACGGTCATTAAATGGCTAGAAAATCACTTAAATATCTTAAAAGGTCAAATGACCCCTGAAAATTTTCCAAAATTTGACATGACAGTTGTATTAGTACTACAAAATTTCTCGTTCAGTTAAAACACCATCCGTTGGCACTTTACTCCAAATTTGTCTTTCACAGCTAATAAAAAATATCTACAACATCACACACGGTTGTTTTCTAGGAACCGTTTGTGATGAAAATATCTGGGTCTATTTAAGTCTCCCTCCTTAAGCTTCGCCGGCTCGTCTGCTCTAGTGCCAGCAACCCCCGAATCCACGAATCTCGATCCCCATTCCCGCACCCCCTTCTTGCAAAGATGACGCCATGGAAACGCTTCATGAAGGCCCATACGATGCCCCCCCTGAGCGCCGCCGCCTGCGCCGAGAGTGTCGCCGCATCCTCATTGAGCGCGGCCGCTTCCGCCGAGAGGGCTTCTGCAGCAGCCGACAGGGCAGCTGCTGCTACGATGGCGGCTGCAAACGCCGAGAGCGCTCGAGCTGCCGTTCATGCCACTGATGTCGCCCTGGCCCGGGTCGAGGCCATCCACGCCAAGATCGAGGATGCACACGCCAAGATATTCCAGGACACATCGGACTCCAGCATGCACCCACGTCTGAAAAGGCGGCGGTGGCCATGGAGCACCTCCTTCCTCATGAGGTCGCCGAGCGGGAGCTGGAGATGCAGGAGGCAGCGGAGATCGAGGAGCGCCGGGAGAGCTGTTGCGCGTGGCCGAGGTCGAGGTAGAGAAGAGTCTGTCCGTCGAGGAATCGGCGGTGGAGTACCAACGCGAGCTTTGGCGCAGCCACTACTACGAGTACTACAACCTTGAGGGCGGCGCCGAGGACGAGGACGAGGACGCGGTCGACTTCATCAGGGGGGACGCGGAGTCCACCAACGGCGGCATGTCGCCAGGACAAGTCATCGACGTCTCATCTCACACCGGCGATGCATAGGCCGGCGCGGCGGCGGATTTGTTAAAATTATGCGTACTTAGGCTTTGTTTTTAATGCTGGTCTTTTGTTAGAGCAATGTTTAGGTCAACTGGCTCTGTGTAATTACTAAAATTGCTTGATTCAGTAAGTGTGGTATGTTTGTTGTATGCTCTTTTGTGTGCCCAAATTACCAAGCGATGTTAAATTATGCAATGACGTACCCGGGGAAATTTCCACCAAAATTTGAATTATCAAACTCATCCCACGCGCGTAAAGCAGAAGAATCGTTTGCGATGCACACAATCGTTCAGAGTGAATGGTCCGGCTGTACCACACGCAAAGTTTCCCTCCACATTTCCAAAATTTTGGCCTACCGCCAAAATATATACCCCCTTCCCACCTTCTCCGCCCCCTTTTCTCCCCGACCACAAGTCACATTTCCCCTGTTTCCTCCTTCCTTCCTTCCTTGCTAAGCTATAGCCGCTTCCTCGCTCTCGACGTCTCGCATCTTACCGTCGGGGTCGCCATGGTCTTCTTCAACGACCTCTCCAGTGGTTCCTCCTCCGGCGACTACTCCTTCACCACCCGGGTATGCCTCTCTTCTCTCTCTCGGGCTATGACTTGGAATGAAGGGTTTTTACCCAGCGGTCGATTTGAGTCATTTCTTCCTCTTGTAGCTCCCTAGGACCATCAGTGGCAATGAATGGAGCGGGGTGGCTGAAGATCTATCTGCTCGTTGTCACTATCAATCTCCATGCGTGAAGCTAGTTGCGTTTGGTTCTGTGGACAGTGGGGGGAAGTTTCTGGCATGTGCAGAGAAGGTTAGACCCTCTTTCGTTGTTACAAATCATTTGTTAGATGTGATTCAGACACTGTCACGGTCCCAACCAATTCATACCACACCTTCAACCGAATGCATCCTGAGACAGTGTCACCGTTTGTACCTAGTATCTTAAATTGTTGCCATCTCATCAGCGGTGCCATTAGAAAATTATTTGGCACCGCTTCAGCAGTTTGTGCAGCCAACTTTGGTCCACACATCCGAGAAGCCAAGTAGTAAAATACTAAATCTTTATGGCACGAAGGAACTGGGCATCGGAGCAACTACGTGCTCCGGAGTCCGGGTCCCTGATTTTTTCCCGCTGCATTGGCTCACCAGTGCAGGGCACCGGTGCGAGATGTAGCAACAGTTGTCTTTACCCCAGTTTTGGCATACATAGTGGACGGCCTTAGTGCTATTAGTTATATGTTACTAAATGTGTACATGTACACACCTGTTTGTATCAATTTGCTGTCATCCAAACACTGTCGCTATGCCGTTGCAGTTATATTTACCTTCCTCATAAATTGTTCAATTTGTTATTAATTTTACATGAGTAAGAACTTGTAGCGTTGTTGTATTTAATTATAGCTTCTGATGTTCCAGAATTTGGTTGTTGTCTCAGAACCAATTATTTCATTTACACATTGATCTTTTTGAGAAGATATGTCATAATTAACATGTTTCTTCAGTTTTTCAAAATAAGCATTGGTCATTTTCTATGTTGCTATAAATCCATTTCCCCTACAATTGTTACTGATCTAGTTTTAAATATTATAGGATGAACGGAAGTGTTCTTACTTGGAGTGGGTTGATCAAGAGTGGCAACAGTGTTTGAAGATGTTCCTAGTGAAGCTCTGGAGCATGTATGAGGAAGAGAACACACGTAGGCTTAGAGAAAATCTTGTCAACACTAAAGCATATTTCAAGATGCGAGATAAAAAGTTGAAGGTGGAGAATGAGCTCAGATTTTTTTAAATCAGACTTTGCTAAGATGGTGTTGGCGAAGGAGGAGGCACTTTCCCAGTTGGCCCGTGCAAAACGGGTTCTTACTGAACTGAAAGCAGAGGTGGATAAGACGAGCCTGGATGATCTCGATTAGGGAAATGAATATATTGTTTTTATGAAGTTGAACTAGCTATATGTTGTACTGTGTTGTTTTCATGTAGCTACCGTACTGTGATGTTATAATATATTTATGTGCCTGATATGAAATTGGCAAACAGTTGTCCGATATGAAATGTGAATTTGTGTAATACTGGAATTATTAATTGTAAACTAATAAACCTGCTAAATGTGTCATGGACCTTTGCAAACCGTTCTAGCAGTAAAAGCGCTTGCAATGGATAGCCCAATGCTACACAGTTTTCTTCATAAAATCGTGTGTGATATAGTTGATAAAAGCAAACAGTTAACCAAGGCAGACCGTGTGTGATAGTTACACCTTTCACACACGATTCTACACATAAAACTGTGTGGGATGTACGTCCGAACCAAAACGTTTTCCCTGGATTGACTGTGTGGGATGTACATAAGAACGAAAACGTATTCCTTGGATTGACTGTGTGTGATATACATATGAACGGAAATGATTTTCTGGGATTCATCGTGTGGGATGTACATACCTACAGAAATGATTTCTGGGATTTACCGTGTGGGATGTACATACCTAAGGAAATGATTTCAGGGATTCACTATGTGGGATGTCCATACCTACGGCAATGATTGGGTTTCGATGCCTCACCGGATCGAACACGGCCCCAGCCTGGGTCCCAGGAGGTCCTATCCTCGACGATTTCTGGGTCGTGTGGGAAGGACCCCCCTATCGCCCACACTCACTTGGCGACGGTTCCAAATGCCGTCACGGAAAGGGGTTAAAAACCGTTTGTTTAGGACCGACGCGCACTAGTGCTTCCTAAAAAGATGATGAATTGTAGTTGCAAAGTTGACTGAGAACATGGTTTGTTGGTTTCTAATAGAGTTTTTGCTTTATACTTCGATTGTGTGATGAACTATTACTTATTCATGAGAAGTATATGATAAAAGTTCTATGATAAAAGTCCTATGTTTAATTTTGTTGTTGTTATAATAATCAACATGATGCTTCTATGTCCGTATTTTGTTTTTATCGACAATTCTCTATCAAAGCATGTGGACATGTTTTTCGATTTCGGTTTTCGCTTGAGGACGAGCGAGGTCTAAGCTCTGGGGAGTTGATACGTCCATTTTGCATCATGTTTTCTTACTGTTATTTATGATGTTTTTATCCATAATAATGCTTTTTGGAGTAATTCTAATGCATGTTCTCTCATAATTTGCAAGGTACACACCAAGAGGGAGAATTCCGGCAGCTGGAAATCTGGACCTGGAAAAGCTACGTCAGGCTACCTATTCTGCACAACTCCAAACAAGCTGAAACTTCGCGGAGATTTTTTATGGAATATTAAAGAATTATTGGAGCAAATAACTACTAGAGGGGGCCCACCAGGTGGGCACAACCCACCTGGGCGCGCCAGGGAGCCCAGGCGCGCCCTGGTGGGTTGTGCTCACCCAGGCCCACCTCCGGTGCCCATCTTCTGGTATATAGGTCATTTTGACCTAGAAAAAATAAGGAGAGGACTTTCGGGACGGAGCGCCGCCGTCTCGAGGCGGAACTTGGGCAGGAGAACTTTTGCCCTCCGGCGGAGCGATTCCGCCGGGGGAACTTCACTCCCGGAGGGGGAAATCATCGTCCTCATTATCACCAACAACTCTCCCATCTTGGGGAGGGCAATCTCCATCAACAACTTCAACATCACCATCTCATCTCAAACCCTAGTTCATCTCTTGTGTTCAATCTTGTTACCGGAACTATATATTGGTGCTTGTGGGTGACTAGTAGTGTTGATTACATCTTGTAGTTGATTACTATATGGTTTATTTGCTGGAAGATTATATGTTCAAATCCATTATGCTATTTAATACTCCTCTAATCATGAGCATGTTTATCATTTGTGAGTAGTTACTTTTGTTCTTGAGGTCACGGGAGAAATCATGTTGCAAGTAATCATGTGAACTTGATATGTGTTCGATATTTTGATAGTATGTATGTTGTGATTCCCTTAGTGGTGTCATGTGAACGTCGACTACATGACACTTCACCATATTTGGGCCTAAGGGAATGCATTGTGGAGTAGCAATTAGATGATGGGTTGCGAGAGTGACAGAAGCTTAAACCCCAGTTTATGCCCTATTCCGTAAGGGACCGATTGGATCCAAAAGTTTAATGCTATGGTTAGAATTTATTCTTAATACTTTTCTCGTAGTTGCGGATGCTTGCGGGAGGGTTAATCATAAGTAGGAGGTTTGCTCAAGTAAGAACATCACCTAAGCACCGGTCAACCCACATATCAAATTATCAAAGTAGCGAACACAAATTAAACCAACATGATGAAAGTGACTAGATGAAATTCCCGTGTACCCTCAAGAACGCTTTGCTTATCATAAGAGACCATTTTGGCCTATCCTTTGCCTCAAAAGCATTGGGCTACCTTGCTGCACTTTTGTTACTAGTACTGTTACTTGCTCGTTACAAATTATCTTGCTATCAAACTACTCCGCTACTTACAATATGAGCACTTGCAGACATTACCTTGCTGAAAACCACTTTGTCATTTCCTTCTGCTCCTCGTTGGGTTCGGTGCTCTTACTTATCGAAAAGAGCTACAATTGATCCCCTATACTTGTGGGTCATCAACGCTACGCCTGCCAAGGTTGCTCTATGCTAGCAGTAGAATAACTTCTAACAACGGAATAACAACGATAGTGATGGACTCCACTCCGCAGGGACTCTGGCTGGAATGTTTATCCTAGCTCGCCAATAAGGGATCCATGGCAACCAAGTAAGCAGACACGGCATGACCTACAAACTGACATGACATGCCAGGTCAGTACATTGAATGTACTTGCAAGCTCACAACAACCAAAGCAATCCAGATAAATACTAACATGGCAATTACAGGTTACTTAGCAATGATGACTATGATACTACCAGAACAACATGGCATGTACAAGGTGAACATGATACAGCTACAACAAGATGAGCATGGCATGAACATATTACTCGCGACATGAACAATGATGATACCAGCATGCAACATGCTTACAAATACCACTTACTCTGTTCGGGATTACCTCGTAACAACCACATATACCGTTTACCATCATGGACATCACACGATCTGTCGGTGTACAAAAGTAGGGGCTCTCCTTTTGACCCCTTTACTTGTGCACGGGCAGTTAGAGCCGCGCGCCACGGCCGCACGTAGCAGGGCAAAGGAGGGAAGCCAGAGAGAAGCCGAAGCACAAGACAACCAAGACAACGCCAAGGTCAGAGACACAGGGAGCAAAGGGGTGAGGTGGACTCCCCCGGCAAGATCCTTGCCGGGGCGGCCTCCGCGGCCCCGGCAAGAGCCTTGCCGGGGCAACTTGCCCAACGCCAGCAGAGCGAGCCACCCTTGAGCCCAAAGGTTCCAAGCGTCGCCAACAGTTGTATTGCAACCAAGGCTCGGGAGGCACCTCTGTGGTGGCATGCAGATCTTCGTCAAGATCATAAACATATGAGATCAGATGAGGACTAGAAGACAGTGACCCTAGACGGGGTCCCAGCCGAGGGAATCCACAAGACCCCCGGCAAGCGCCTTGCCGGGGACGACCACAGCGCCACGGCAAGACCCTTGTCGGGCCTCCCGACAAGACCCTTGCCGAGGGCGCCAGCAGGGCCACTGCCAGGCCCGCAACAGCCAAGACTCCACCGCCGTTCGCATGCAGCTGCCGGCCCAACCAGCTGGGCAGGCATCTACGTGGCGACGGGCGGCTTCCGAGCCAACTCAGCAAGCACCTGGGTGGTGGCATGCAGATCTTCGTGGAGACCCTACCACCGCGCAACCTCAGCTGCCTGCCTGCCTACATGGCGCCGCATGCATCGCTAGCCTGGGCGCGTGTCGAAGCAAGGCGAGGCGGCGACGGACGGGACGGGCCTCGTTCCTGCCCCCGATAAAGCTAAGGGACACCTAAGCTACGCATTAAATGCGTCTTGTCCTATAACACGGGCGGTAAGCTCGCAGCACTGTATACCTTTCCACCTCCTGTGTGCCACTGTGGCAGCCCCTTTCGACTATAAAAGGAGGCCCATGGCGTACTGGAGGAGGATTCGGCTCTTTTGGGCAAGTTGCACCCCATAGCTAGCTCAAGAACACTCAATACATCCACCAAAGCAAGACTAGGGTATTACGCATCCTCGCGGCCCGAACCCGGGTAAACGATCCGTGTGCTTCCTGTTAGACCTGCTTTACTCACGACCCCGCGCCCATCAACCGTAGTAGGGATTCTTGTGATCCCATAGGTGTCGTTTTCCACCGACATCTTTGGCGCGCCGGGTAGGGGGCGCAGTTGTGAGAATCTGGTTTAGCAGTCGGCCTAGCAGTTTCTCGTGGCCACGGCTTCCGAAGAAGAAGACGGCCAAGAGAGCGGCGCTGCCTGCAGGCGCGAAGGGCGCCCGTGCGGCGACAGGAGAGCTAAGTCATGTCAAACTTTAAATATTTCCTTTTTGTATAAGGTTATTCCCCTCAGAGATCTCGTTC
>NC_057802.1:231304076-231335781 GCF_018294505.1 Triticum aestivum | reverse complement strand
CAATGCCCTTGTTCTGTTTTGAGTCCGCTCAACAGCTCAAGCGGCCGCGTTGAGAGTGGCAGGGTAGCCTTCCGCAATTGGCAACGCTCTCGATTCTGACTCGAGTCAAGCTCGACAATTCGGGCGACCGCGTTAAGGGCGGTATGGTGGTTCACCCGGCAGCAAGCACACCCGGCAGGCCAATGGGGATCCGTCCTCAAGACGCCGCCCTGGGTTTATGCGCCGGCAAGCCTACCCGGTTAACGTTGGGTGGACATACAAAGGAAAATCGAACAGGAAAATAACATGCATTGTATCAAAAGTATTGCAGAGTCATATTACATCACTTGTTGCCGCAGTTCTAACTAAAGATAAAAATCGTCTTGGTTGTGAACCTGTAGCAACAGAAAGAAATGGGGTGCCTAATTTCGGCGCTGGCCCTCCACCCTCTGGATTCCGTCGATGCGTGTAATGATGGGCTTGATACGCTCCTTGAGCGCCGCGATGTCCGCATCCTCCGGCAGGCTCTCCAGCGCAGCTTCAAAGTCGAGGTCAGGATTCCAGTGCGCCACCTTGGCGAGGACCTTGGTCATGGCACCCCGGCAGAGCCTCCGGGACTCATCGGCCAGAGAGGCCTCCCGGTTGGAGTGGAGCTGCTCCAGGGCCCCGAGGACACCCTTGAAGAACAGGGTCGGCTTGGCATTGGTAGTCCCACTATGCTCTGGGGCGTACCTCACATTTGGCATCCCCATGGTAGCCAGCTGCATGGTGATCCTGCCGCCGACGTCCTCGAGGCGGCTGATCCGGCGATTCTCGCCCTCCACAAAATCCTTGTGGCTGGCGGCTTTGTTCTTCCGCTGCAGCTTCTCGGCCTCCAGATCCTTGGCCAGGGTCTCCTCCCGAGCCTTGGCCTCTGAGAGCATCTCCTCGAGGCCTTCCAGCTTCAGCTTCAGGTCTTTGATGGAGTTGTTGGCTTCGGAGAGCTCCCCGGCCCTGCTGACGGCCGTGTCCTGCACCTCCGTCGGGGCACCGTTGAGCGTGTCCCTCTCCTTGGACAGCTTCAGGGCCTGCCCCTTCAGCTTGTCCCGCTCCACCTCCAGCTCCTTCACCCTAACGGCGTGAACCAAAGCCGGGGAATCGAGCGCCTCCCTGTGCCTCTGCTCTAGCTCTTGGGTCCACTACACGACGAGCTTCTCCACCTCTTCATCCTTGCTGCGGAGCGTTGCGGCAAGCTTCTCCTCTCGCGCAGCGAGGTCCTCCTCCTGGGAGTTCAGCGCGGCCTGGTGCTGGGTCCGAGCAGCCTCGGCTGCGGTGGCCAAGCTCTACGGCATCTCCTGGGCCTTCTCAATGTCGGCTTGCTTCATGGTGAGCTCCACATCGCGCTTTGGCCAGCTCACCCTGGGCGACCTTCAGCTCCTCGCAAGCCTGGCGGAACCAAGTCTGCGTCTCGGCGATGCGCACCTTGAGGTCCGCCTCCTCCTTGTCCACCGTTGCCACCCTGGACTTGGCCTTGTCCAGGCGGGCGCGGTGGAGCGCCTGGAGCTTCCGGAAGTTGGCGCCCATGGCCTGGAGAAGCCGCTCCTCCTGAGAACCATCGCCACTGGTGCTCAGTTCGTCAACAACCTCGAGCCCGGCGGCGGCAAGCACCTCCTCGTCGAACACCTCTCCCTCGGCGGGCGCCCTAGAGCTTGACGTCCCTGGGAGGTGGACGAAAAGGTCGTCACCCACCCTCAGATACCTGCCGGAGCCAGAGGCAGCAGAGGAGGAAGGCTGGTCATCGACCACCTCCTCCTCGGCAGCGGCCTTGCCGGCCTCCCCGGCAGGCCCCTTGCTGGCCTCCTCGGCAGTGGCCTTGCCAGGCTCCCCGGCAGCCCCCTTGGCGGCGTCCTCAACAGCGCCCTTGGCGTTCTCCTCGGCAGCAATCTTCTCGGCCTCCGCCGCAGCATCCTTGGCGACATCCTCGATGATGGTGTCGACGTCCTCTGGGTCCACCGAGGGGAAATCTAGATACCGAGAAGGGGATGAGGCGAGGCCAAGATCAAGATTCAGAAAGAACAAAAAAAGAGAAGAACAGGGACAGAAGGCAAGTGGCTTACCCGTGCCGAGCTGGGAAGCAGAAGTCCCCTCCCCGCCAATGTTTGGTGCTGAGGCAAAGCCACCAGCGCCCGAGTTCGCCTCCTCCTCCGTGTGCATGGGCTCGGTGCTTGGTGCCCTTGCCGGGGACACCCCTCGGGGCGGCGTGGTCGATGGGGGTGGCGTGTTGGGGTAGCCCTCTATGGCTCCTCCTCCTGTTGTCCCCCTCCTGCAATCGCGGCTAGGTTAGCACCAAGGGGCCCATGCCGCCAACACACGTTGACGAGGGGCGAGTGATGGACTTACGCTGGGGGCTGTGCCGGGGGCTGCTGTCTGGACTGCTCAACACCACCAGCCTTGCGCCAGCAGCACCTGCCGGGGGCTGGCCGCCCGCCAAAGCCTTGGCCCTCTTCACCCTCTGGGCTAGTGTCTCCGCGTCCCTGCAGAGATGAAGACAAATCGAGATAAGTGGCACGGTCTGAGTGGGGTGGAGATGACAGAAAGGAACAATACTTACTCGTCCTCCACCTCCTCCTCTACTGATTTCCTCTTCCTCCTTGGGCTGAGGGACCTGAAGTCAAAGGCGACCCCTGCGTCGTCGTCTGCCAGAGGAGGGGAAGCTGATGGAGTCCGAGGGCGTTTGGATGAAGAAGAGGCGGTCGCCCTCTTCTTCGCCACCGCGGCCTTCACCGACTTCTTCGCCGCCGCGGCCCTTGGCTGGCGCCCGGATCCCTCCTGGTCTTGCCGCGGTTGTATGGCCCTGCCGGGCCGGACCGGCTCACCAGAGGTGGCCTCCTGCAGGACTCGCCCTCTCCCCGTGGCCGGAGGATCGACAGCCTCAGCCTCCTCCGACGACGACTCGTCGACCACATCCTCGACGAGAGGAGCCCCGGTGTCGGCGCTGCTGGCCTCCCCAACGGCCTCCGCCCACTGGGCGAGCTCCTTCTCCTCCGCTTCCGCCGCGGCCTTGTCCTCCACGCCACCGGCACTGCCGGCCTCCTCGGCAAGCTTCGCCTCCATCGCCCTAGCGGCGATGTAGTCCAGCTTCGCCTGGGTGGTGTCCTGGACGAGCCGCGGCTCGGCGGTGACGTACCCCTTATGCAAGGTGTCGAAGAACTCCTGCACTTGAATTTCCTCCGGCTCGACCCAGCTCGGGTCAAGGCCATGCGCGTTGAAGTCCGGCATCATGGCGATGATGTCGGTCCGGCGCGAGTTGTTGCTCAGCGGGACCACTCCTGCCGGCAACTTTAACAAGGGCCCCTTGGCAACCTTGTTGGCCTTCGCGGCGGCCCTCGCGGCCTTGCCAGTCCGCTCGACCTCGCCGTCGCAGTTCACGTTGAGCTGGAAGAGCCGCTGGCAGAAGTGGGCGTGCCCCATCACCGTGAAGTTGTGGTCGAGGCCAGGGCGAAGCCTCATGATGTCGGCGGCGTTCGTGAAGAGCCAGGCCGGCCTCCACTTGTTATGCAGCGGAGCGATTCGGCGGCGGATGAAATCTGCCCCGATCATCTCAAGGGTGAGCCCGGCCTCGATAAGGCGAAGGATCCTGGTGGTAGCGACCGTGAGCTTCGCATCGTCGGAGTCAATGTCGCTCCAGCCGCCCCGGCGAACCGGCGGCGCGTCGCCGACCCGGCAAAAGTCCGGCGGGTCCTTCTCTTCAATCTAGCACTACCGGCCCCGCCATTCTTCCCACCTCTCCTTCATGGCGCCCTCCGGGTATGCCCCCTTGGACCATGGGATCCAGGCAACACAACCGGAAATGGCGCCCCCCGGTTGGATCCGAGGGAAGAAGTAGTGGCGGAAGAGCGCCGTGTTGGGATGCACCCCGGCGAAGCCCTCGCAGAGGTACGCGAAAAGAGCCATGCACGCCACGGCATTCGGAGTAAAATCCAAAAGGTGGAAGCCATAGATGTGCATGATGTCATTGAAGAAATCAGAGAAGGGGGGACAGAGCCCGCAGGAGAAGTAGTCGACAAAGAATGGATACCGATTTGGGGCGGCCTCGACGCAATTGGCGGGGATGACGCGCGTGGCTGGATGCCCCGTCGTCTCTCCCCCCGTCTTGCACCCCCACAGGGGCTTGAAGCAGTCCCGAAGCTCAAACACGTCGACCGTCAAGGGGAAGTAGGTGAGCTGCATCCGCTGCGCCGCCAACGCACTCTCCGGCGGCTCCGTTGCCCTGACATCTTTGGCCACTCCCTTGCCCTTGGTGGATTTGGGAGCCATGGCGGCTGCGAGAAACAAGGGGCAGAGGATAGCGAAGGCGCAACGGCGGCAAACGAAGGCGAGAGCTCGAGAAGGAGGAAGAAAGGGGGCGGCGGCTCTGAGATTGGAGAAGACGTAGGAAAGGGGGTAAAGTGAGCAGGGCGCCCGCGGTTCTTCCTTTTTATGGGGAAGGCGTGGGCCGCCTCCTTTCCAATTAACTGCGATGTGACGCATGCGTGCGGAAACCGCCCCACGCATGCCCCCCACGTCACGCATGACCCCCCACGTCGCGCGTTCAACGTGGGTCATGGGGAAGCGCGGCAGACGAAGAGTTATTGCGGTGGGGCACCATTCTGGGCCCCGCCTTCCCGCGCACCGTTCTGGGCCTGGCCCAACAACGTGTCGCGCTTATGTGTAGCCCAGGCCCGGGGGCTCCTGTCGGTGTACAAAAGTAGGGGCTCTCCTTTTGACCCCTTTAGTTGTGCACGGGCAGTCAGAGCCACGTGCCACGGCCGCACTTAGCAGGGCAAAGGAGGGAAGCCAGAGATAAGCCGAAGCACAAGACAACCAAGACAACGCCAAGGTCAGAGACACAGGGAGCAAAGGGGCGAGGTGGACTCCCCAGGCAAGATCCTTGCCGGGGTGGCCTCCGTGGCCCCGGCAAGAGCCTTGCCGGGGCAACTTGCCCAACGCCAGTAGAGCGAGCCACCCTTGAGCCCAAAGGTTCCAAGCATCGCCAACAGCTGTATTGCAACCAAGGCTCGGGAGGCACCTCTGTGGTGGCATGCAGATCTTCGTCAAGATCATAAACATATGAGATCAGGTGAGGACTAGAAGATAGCGACCCTCGATGGGGTCCCAGCCGAGGGAATCCACAAGACCCCCGGCAAGCGCCTTGCCGGGGACGACCACAGCGCCACGGCAAGACCCTTGCCGAGGGCGCCAGCAGGGCCACTTCCAGGCCCGCACCAGCCAAGACTCCACCACCGTTCGCATGCAGCTGCCAGCCCAACCAGCTGGGCAGGCACCTACGTGGCGATGGGCGGCTTCCGAGCCAACTCAGCAAGCACCTGGGTGGTGGCACGCAAATCTTCGTGGAGACCCTACCACCGCGCCACCTCAGCTGCCTGCCTGCCTACATGGCGCCGCATGCATCGCTGGCCTGGGCGCGTGTCGAAGCAAGGCGAGGCGGCGACGGACGGGACGGGCCTCGTTCCTGCCCCCGGTAAAGCTAAGGGACACCTAAGCTACGCATTAAATGCGTCTTGTCCTGTAACACGGGCGATAAGCTCGCAGCACTGTATACCTTTCCACCTCCTGTGTGCCACTGTGGCAGCCCCTTTCGACTATAAAAGGAGGCCCATGGTGTACTGGAGGAGGATTCGGCCCTTTTGGGCAAGTTGCACCCCGTAGCTAGCTCAAGAACACTCAATACATCCACCAAAGCAGGACTAGGGTATTACGCATCCTCGCGGCCCGAACCTGGGTAAACGATCCGTGTGCTTCCTGTTAGACCTGCTCTCCTCACGACCCCGCGCCCGCCAACCGTAGTAGGGATTCTTGTTATCCCATAGGTGTCGTTTTCCACCGACACGATCACCTCAGGATCAAATCAAGCTTGGTATTAACAATATCGTAGTAATCATTACATGACCACAAGGAGCTTGATCCTTACCCGGGATCATCACATGACACCACCAACATCAACCAGCTTCGGTATCCACGATACCACTGTGATCCTCTCACGATCACATAAAGATCAACCAACTTCTTTCCTCGTCGAACCAGGGTTGTTCATTTAATCAGGTTATTATTATTACTTTGGACTCATAGTGTGACGTAATATGAACTGGGCCCTTATCCGCGGGCGCGGCTATCGATAGATTAAACACAAGTTCCAGAGGTTAGCACATTGTACCCACACCACGGAACCCATGGCCTCGCACTCCCATTCGTGGACCAACGGCGTTCCCACAAAACCGATCTACTGCCATGACACTCTCCCGACCACTCCGACAAACGCCCCTTTGGGCTAAGTCATGGGTGGCCCCGATGTCACCTCGTGACATCCAACGGCCACCATCGTGGCAAAACAAAACCGTCCCAAACAGGGACAACCCGGTACAACAACAACGGGCACACAAGGCTTATGTCCGCCTACCTGATCAGGGTAGCTCGCGCCCATATCCTTCCCTGATTGGAGGCACCAGCAAGAGGCATGACAATAGATCCAGTTAGGAGCCCCCATAAAGCAAGTGTGGCTGCATTGGCCAGTTCGACTTTGATGGCACTATGACTCAGCCAACAGTTGTTCAAGTTCATTTAAGTCCGATTAAACTTGAATGTAATGATTTGAGTCATAATAACATGATGAAATAACAATGCATATCTGTATGATATCAACATGAGCATGGATGAACCACATCAGTATTTAACATACTAGCAACAACAAATCACTTACCCTACTGGTGTAGGGGAACGTAGTAATTTCAAAAATTTCCTACGCACACGCAAGATCATGGTGATGCATAGCAATGAGAGGGGAGAGTGTGTCCACGTACCCTCGTAGACCGAAAGCGAAAGCGTTAGCACAACGCGGTTGATGTAGTCGTACGTCTTCACGATCCGACCAATCAAGTACCGAACGCACGGCACCTCCGAGTTCAGCACACGTTCAACTCGATGACGTCCCTCGAACTCCGATCCAGCCAAGCTTTGAGGGAGAGTTCCGTCAGCACGACGGCGTGGTGACGATGATGATGTTCTACCGACGCAGGGCTTCACCTAAGCACTGCTACGATATTATCGAGGTGGATTATGGTGGAGGGGGGCACCGCACATGGCTAAGAGATCCAAGGGATCAACTGTTGTGTCTATGGGGTGCCCCCTGACCCCGTATATAAAGGAGCAAGGGGGAGGCGGCCGGCCAAGGAGGAGGGCGCGCCAAGGGGGGAGTCCTACTCCCACCGGGAGTAGGACTCCTCCTTTCCTTGTTGGAGTAGGAGAGAAGGAAAGAGGGGGAGAGGGAGAAGGAAAAGGGGGCTGCACCCCTTGTCCAATTCGGACCAGAGGGGGGTTGCGCGCCTTCTTCCTTTTGGCCTCTCTTCTCTATTCCCGTATGGCCCAATAAGGCCCAATACTTCTCCCCGACGAATTCCCGTAACTCTCCGGTACTCCAATAAATACCCGAATCACTCGGAACCTTTCTGAAGTCCAAATATAGTCGTCCAATATATCGATCTTTACGTCTCGGCCATTTCGAGACTCCCACTACTGGAATCAGCTATTTTGCCGTCTGCCACGGCGGATGGCAAAGGCACGAACGGCGGACGGCAAAGGCCTTTGCCGTCAGCCGCGGACGGCAAAAGGCTCCAGCAAAGTAGGCTACGGTAAACAGCTACTTTGTCGTCCGCTTCCTGGCGGCTGACGGCAAAGGCCCTTTGCCGTCCGCCGCGAATGGCAAAGAGGGCGGACGGCAATAATTGTGCCTTCAGTCCGTTAAGTGGCTAACGGCAGGCCTTTGCCGTCCGCCGCAGACGGCAAACTTTCTAGTGCCTTTGCCGTCTGCCATATGATGTCATCTACACGTCACTACATGGCAGGCCTTTGCCGTCCGCCGCTGACGGCAAACTCTTTTACTCTATGCCGTCTGCCACTGTAGGCAAATTGACCAAATGGGTCAGCTCCCAGGAAGCACAGCTGGATGCCACGTGGCCTCTTTGCCGTCCGCTGCAGACGGCAAAGAGCCCGTTGCCGTCGGTGGCAGACGGCAAAGAGCCTGCATATTGGCTCTTTTTCTGTTTTTATTAAATCCAACAATTTTCATCACAAATATATATGACATATATAGATATATTTCACAGCAAACATATAAGATATATATGATATATATGACAACAATTTTCACAGCAAACATATAAGATATCCATCCAACATGCAGAGTTCCATCATACATAGTTCCATCACATATGTTCCATCCAACTACCAAGTTCCATCATACATAGCATAGTTCATCCAACTACCAAGATACATGCATAGTTCAACGATACAAAAGAAACAGAGAAAGGGATAAGGAGCACTCCATCTATGCAAGCTTTCGTCAAGTGAATGAAATCTGCAAAATGAAAAATAAGAAAGTTAGAAATAGGTGACTAGAACAAGAAGAAGACTAGAACAAGAAGAGTATGTCATTTATGGGCTAACTTACGTGAAATGGATCATATATGAGCTAACTAAGTTGAAATGGGTCGTTTATGAGCTAACTAAGGTCAAATGGATCGTTTTTTAGGTAACTAAGGTGAAATGGATCGTTTTTTAGCTCACTTAGGTCAAATGGATCATTTATGAGCTAACTTAGTTGAAATGGATCGTTTTTGAGCTAACTTTGTTGAAATGGATCATTTATGAGCTAATTTAGTTGAAATGGATCTTTTTGAGCTAACTTTGTTGAAATGGATCATTTATGAGCTAATTTAGTTGAAATGGATCTTTTTGAGCTAACTTAGGTGAAATGGATCATTTAAGAGCTAATTTAGGTGAAATGGATCGTTTTTAGCTCACTTAGGTCAAATGGATCATTTATGAGCTAAATTAGTTGAAATGGATCATTTATGAGATAACCTAGGTAAGATGGGTCATTTTGGAGTTAACCTAGGTGAAATGGGCCATTTTAAAGCTAACGTAGATAAAATGGATCATTTAGGAGCTAATCTAGGTAAAATGGGTCATTTTTGAGCTAACTTGGATGAACTGCATCATTTATAAGCTAACCTAGGTAAAATGGGTCATTTTGGAGGAAAAGAAGCTAACTCTAGGTCATTATGGTAAGCATATTGGAGGAAATAAAGCTAAGTCTAGGTCTTTATGCATTTGTTAAGCAAAACACTAGAGAAACTTACCGTTATCAGGGAGGTGTAGGAGCGGGGTGGCTAGTGCCGCTACCTGGAGAAGGATCGTGCGATGCGTTTCTGGAGTTAAGCTGCACCAAAGATCATTTCCAATGTCTCGTTAGCATTATGACACTCAAATGTGAAGACTAGCAAGTAATGTCCATTCAAATTAAACTCACCGTGCTCCCAGGAGCAATCACTGGCATTGGCGGAGCGGGCTGACCGGACTTCTCGCACACAGACTGCACATTTGGTTTTCACAACAGAGTCATACTAGTTAGTAATGAGACTCAAATGTTAAGACTAGCAAGTAATCTGCAGAAGAAACTTACCACAAGGAGCTCGTACATGGCCCTTGCCTGCATGTCATTCCGTGCCCTCTCCTCCTCCATCATCTTTCTCGTCCTCTCCTCCATCTCCCGCTGCCTCTCCGCCGCCTCCGCCAGAAGTTTCTCCGTTCTATCTCTCTCAGTCTGTATAGCAGCCTGCAACACCACTCACATGACCATTTGTAATCATTGATGGAAGCGCACACAATGTAATGGAGAAAGATAACTGAGTACGTATCACTAACCTTGATGGCGAGTTGCACTGGCCGTTCACGAGGCCTTATCTCAGGAGCGGAGCTCGACTGGCACGCCTTGATCTCCGGGAGAGTGCTAGGACAACGGATAAGTCCATCTCCAATGGCTATGGAGCCATGGGACCTCCCGCCACTAGATATCATCACCAGCTCTGGATCAATGGGATCCTGGCTCGGGTTAAAGTCCTCCCCTTTCCTCGCCTTCCCCTCATCTCTATATCTCACGAGCTTGTTGTGGGAGGAGATGTTGGTGAAGTTGTTTGCATCATCGAGGTCAGACAGAGAGAAAGCCTTGACTTTCTTGAAAGAGGCAGTGTGGGCCATGGCATACAGGTCGTACACCTCTGGCACCTTATCCGCCTTATTGTGGCGTGCCTGAAAGAGAGAAACAATGAAAATTAGTAATTAAAGGGCTCAAGCTAGCATGATGAATGAATTGCATGAATCATGAAGCAAACCACATACCCAGTTGCGGCCAAACTGATATAAGTTGGAGCTGCCTTGATGGTGTGGCACACCTTCCATTTGGGCACGTTTGTCCTTGGCCTCGTTGTGGAGGGCTAGCCATTCTTTTGAGCACCACTCATCGACCAACACCTCCCAACAATCCATCCGATCCGCACACCATCTCGGAGGCGCCTAAGTTAGCAAATAGAAACTTGAGCGCTACGGCTAAGAATTACTAAATGAAGGAACTTAAGTAGAAGGCCTTAAGAATTACCTTCATGTACTGCTCCTTACTCAGGAACTTATCGCGGCACGCCGGCTTGGTCTTCTTGATACCACGCAAGGCGTAGTAGTCTCGAACAGCCTGCACCCGAGCCTCGTGCCGTAAGTTCTGGAGTAGGCGCTTGCAGACGTTCTCGATAACATGTGCCGCGTCCTCCTCGTATCCCTCCTCACACCTGTAGAATGTCTGCAATCAAATGAGACAATATTGATTAGTACAATTAATAACTAGCTAGTTGAAGATTTTGAAATGTGTAAAGGAGAAATTACCCAGAACTTTCTGATCACCATGTCTGCCCTCGTGTCGCACACGACACCGTCGATAATCTCATCCGGCGGGGCCGGGGCAGCCACGTAGTGCTCCCAGCTCAATCCAAGCTCTGGAAGCCTACCCTCACCAGGCAACGTGACAAACCCCGGGAAGTTTTGCCGGCAAAGAACTCCAAGGACGGAGTTGGGCCGGCGGACACTATGATGGTGGTCCCAACCCCTGCAGCATGACAAGGCCAACGCATTAGTTATTTGAAGAAACGTGAATGCAGAAGGTACAAAAATATTAAATGCACTTACGTACCTCTCCCCATCAGGGAAAATCAACCACCTCTGCTCGCGGGTCGCCGGCACGGACGGGAGCCGTGTAGCACCACGCTGGTAGACGGTGCCACCCTCCTCCTCAAGATCAGTCAGCTCCCCGCCATCATCAGCATGGCCACTCGGCTCCTCGGGCTGATCCGGCCAGGTACCCCATCCGGACGTGTGCTCCTCCGGGGTCTCGTGGGCCGAACTCTCGTGGGCCGAAGGCCAGTCGACCCGAGGCTCGTGGGCCCAAGACCCGTGGACCGGAGGCTCGTGGACCGGAGTCCGTGTAGCCTCCTCCTCGGACGAGTCCACCCTAGCAGTCACGTGCTCGGGTGAAACAGCTGGGGGTGGCGGCGAGGAAGGCGCCGTAGCAGTCACCCTACCTCCTCTCCCGCGACCACGTGCCCCACCTCCTCTCTTCCTACCTCGTCCCCTGCTGGGCACCGCGGTCGACGAAGAAGGGCCCGGCGGTGTGGACATACTGTCCAGCAACGCTCGGCGGAGAGGTGCGTCTGGAATCGAAGACCTCAGACCACGCGTCGACGAAGAAGGGGCCTTGGCGCGCTCCCGACCAGCGCCCACCATCTTTCAACACCTGCCATGACAAACAGTAAACGAAATTAGTACAACATAAAAAAAAGACCGACATGAATAATAATATGTGTATCACTTAAGTGTATCATCATCAAGTACAACATTAAAAAATTTAATACCTGACACTACTAATAATCTCGATCAGTATCATCAATAAATGCATAATCATCATCATCACTATAATCAATGACGGGCTCATAGGGTTCAGTGGCATCAACATGTGGAAGGCCACCTTGACGTAATCGGTCAAGCAATGACAGGTCATCCGCAGCAGTAACCTCTTCTTGTTCCGGCTCTTCTTGTTCCTCCTCTGGGGTGATGTCGGATTCACTGTCGCTGTCTACTTCAATGTTTTGGGGTGAAGTATAGCGGTTCGTGAAACGCTTTTTGGAAATACGTGTCTCTTGGAAGAATTCTCCTTCAGATGTGTCTGGGTTAATGTGAGGTTCATAATCCTCTTCCTTTGGGGGAGATAGTCTAGCACGTGGCGGCACTTCATAAACGACATCCCAACCTTTCAGATTTGGATTAGTTTGGCAGGCCCACGGTAGATAGAATACTTGGGTCGCCTGTTGAGCCGTAATATAGACATCAGGAACATCTAAATGGGTGCTTTGGTTGATTTCAACTAGCCCTATATGTTCATGAGTCCTTCTAGTATCCTTCGGCTGAAACCAATAACATTTGAAGACTACGACATTCGGTGGGTTTTCACCATAGAATAGAAGTTCATAAATTGCTTCAACTCTCCCATAATACTCGGTACCTCCTTCGCCGATAGCAGATACACAACAATTTGTAGACTTTCGGTCGGCCATAGATAGCTCTTTGCCATAGGTACGAAAGCGATACCCGTTGATGTCGTATTTGTCAAATGAACGGACCTTATAGTCAAAACCATTAGCGACTTGTCTCAATTCGGCGTCCATAGACTCTGAATTAGCCTACAAGTTTAATATGAAAGGATTGTTGCATTACGCACAAATTAGCGAATGAAACCGGGATAGCCGCCTACAAATTAGCCTACAAGTCTAATAGAAATTACTGTTTGTTTGAACCAAGAGATGAAACCGGGATAGCCGCCTCCTTGCTTTGTGAGAAGCTCATACTCTTCGACAGAATCCTTTTGGATCACCGCTCCATACGAGAATAAGGCGACGTATCGACTGTATGAAATATCCAGGAATAAGAGCAGTTCAAAGGAAATAGAAGTTGCGAAACTATGTACCGAGAACTTACTCGATGTACGGCCGCACTTCTATCAGGTTGTTGAAGATATACAACGAAATGGTCCGCCATTGTTCGTTATCCAAAGATACTGGATTTGAAACACTGGCTGGTGCGAGATTCCCTTTGAATAGGCTAAGGTTGGATCCACCCTTTTTAGGGTCGTCAGCATTGTACCGAGGCTTCGGATTATGCAAATGACGATTTTTGGCTTCGTAGTGTGCTGTCACGAAGTTTGCCGCCTCCTCAGTGATGAATGCCTCAGCCATCGATGCTTCAATTCTACGTTTATTTTTACATTTTTGTCGAAGCGTCTTCTGCATCCTCTCAGTTGGGTAGCACCAACGATTTTGCACGGGCCCCCCAAATCTTGCCTCGGTCGGGAGAAACAAGCTTCACAAGTTTGCTGTAGCAAACTTGGCTGCGCACTAGTGATCAACAGGGAAGAGGAACGAGCCAAATTCCATGTCTGTTGTGTTTAGGTTAAGAAGGACTATGATCCTGTTAATTTGGAGGAGAAATGGGCCAATATTAAACATGGTTGCTTTGCAACATCATAATTGGTCCAGAAAAGGGATTTGGATGATGCACTCACATGTAGTAACCATTTGAGCTGAAATTTGGCAAGGCTTGATGATTTGGACATATAATGATGTTGTAAAAATTTCATACCAAATGGACTTGCCAAAATGGTACTTCCTTCAGAGCTATCCTCTCTACCCAGAAACTTGAGAAAATTCTAGAGAAATATGGGCTTGATGAATTTATCCCAAATTTGGTGGAGAGAGGTCTTATGTCCATGAGAATGCTCTGGTAAAATTTCAGAAATAATGAAGTAATATAAAATATACTTGCTTCACATCCTGAAAATATTGACAGAATTAAAGATTTGGTGTTGTGCTCACATAGATGATTGGATGGAGATGAACATTGGAGGAGGTTAATTATATGAGCATATGAAGAGTCATGCAAAATTTCAACTCATTTGGGAACTCCTAGCTAGTACTTCCTTCACAATGGCTTATGTCTGACAGAAACTTTGAAAAATTACTGAGGAAGATTCACTAGGCAAATGAAGCTGAATTGTGGCATGGAGCAATGATTTGGATGAGATAGCATGCCCAAGAAGTTTGGGAGCAATCTAGAAAGGATATGTGGCACTTCCTTCATGGAAAACCACATTGGACAGAAATGAAGAAGAAATATTGGGGTATTATTTTTGGGCTAGGAAAGGAAAGTTTGGGCATATTTGATTAATATATGACCCAAAGAAATTATGAGAATTATTTGGGAATTTTGTGGAAGACAGGAATATAGGGTTCTTCACAACCTAGGGCAAATAGGGTTATTCCTTTAATAGAAAAATGAATATTCCCAATAAAAATAATATTGGGATTGGGCTAAGATGAAAATGACAATGTCATGAGATGGTTTTGAGGATGACAGCCACTTGGGAGAGGAATCAAAGGCGATCTCTCCAGGTTTCAAGACCACTAAGCCACAGAAAATCAAATAAAAATCCAAATAAATCAAAAGAAAAAGAAATGGGCAAAATCCAGGGTGTTACAATGCAATGTCAAGTACCCACTCATCATTGATCTCAACACATCCAGCAATAACAACAAGAGCATCATCAAAACTATCATCACGAGCAACATTAGCAGAATTTTCACCTTATCTATTACCTTTCGGTTTATATGTGACATTCCTCCTTTCCTTGTTCTGCAACGTGAAACATTATGAGATGGCATGCCCGTCTCTCTTGCAATATCTGCAATATTGTTTCCTGTCTCTGGATTGCGATATGTCGGCCCCTGTAGCCGATTTTACTTTTGCTTCTGTTTTCATTATGTGAGTTCTTCTCCCTTGTCCTGCCACTAACACATAATCTCGCGTGTTACTTGTGCAGGAATAATTTTTTCTTCAGATGCATCTTGCTGGTAAGATCTTTTTCCATGGCAATCCCTTCCGGCTTTAACCATAGAGCGGCGGATATTTTCTCGCTCAATACTTCATGCAAAATATTATTATGCAAATGGAGTTGAATTTGTGACAAAGCCTTAAGGTCTTTTCTTTTCTCCTCCCCAGTCCAATCCTGAATTCCGTTCTTTCCAAAACTATCCAGTGCATCATCATAATCGGCTTGCACCAAGAACACCTGCATCTTGACTTGCCATATGGTAAGCTTGTGTTACGATCCAGCAGCAGAAGATCGCACTTCATGGATGCCCTGAGTCGATAAATCTGGTAGCTCTCCAAGGTGGATGTAGCGGTTTGTGAATAAAATACTATCTGGAATAGTACATCAACCTTGCCTCCACGTGAGAAGTAGAGTAGTACTAGTTGCTTGATCGGAGAAGCTAAAAAAAGAATCTGGACTAGCTCACGTAAAGGAACAGTGGCTGGACGGATCGCTCCTTCTTGGGACTTGATCCAGTAGCAGCAACTTGTGGACGAATGACTACGGCGTGGGCGATTTGCATGTGTATGTGAGGGAACTCCTGCCGGTCTCGGCTTCTTAATCGATCTGGCTTCGGAATGCCGGGTCGCAAGTCACGTGTGTCGGGGCACCACACAACCCTAACTTCTCTCCCGATCTAATCTCATATATGAACTTGGCTATGTATATTATTTGTATCAAACGAGACACGAGAGACACGGTTTTAACATGGAAAATCCATGCAGGGAAAAACCACGAACACACGAAGGCGCAATTCACTATGATAGAGGAGTATTACAAGCACAAGATGACGGGCCGTCTTTAGGTGCGACTACATGGGGTATATATGAGGGCAATACATAAGAGTCCTTGGAGGACAAGTAAACGAGTTGTACTTATACGTGTCGACATCAACACAATGCCTCACACCGTTTGTACTACGTCTAGTCCAACACGGTACTAGAATTTGGATCACAATTTAACAAGGATCTATTCCATCTGCCCCTTTCTGTCAAGCTTATGAGGAGTGGAAAGACAAGATCATCTTTCAACAGAAACAACCCTCATTTCAAAAGTGGAAAGACACATACTTCATGGAGCTCAACATGCTAAGATATAGAATCAAGAAGAAATATGTTTTGATGTATAATGATTGGCTCAGACAACATGTTGTCATTTTTAGTTTATCTTCTTCTCACCTGTTAGAACTATATTTATGATGCCCTTTAGCTTTCTATATTTTGGCCTTTGGCCTCCCACTTGTACTTGTATATATGATGGCTTCGGCCTCCTGATAATACCAAGTTGTTATTCATAACATGGTATCAGAGCCCTCGGGTTGTTTTTTGCACGCGCAACTTGTGCTCTTTCGATCCAATTTCTCCTACCTCTGGTCAGTTGTTGTTTCCCGCTTCAGCTACCGCTACTCCTTTCTCTCTAAACGATTGTCATACAGGTATGTCGATTGGTTCTGTTTTTGTCCACGCCAGAACGCGGCCGCCTGGATCCAATTCGCCGGATCGAGCTATCACTCGTCAGATCCCGCCGCCCCTCACTGGATCTCGCCGCCAGCTGGGCTGCCGGATCCACGACGGCTGATTGCCATGTCATACTCAGTTGGCCGTTGTCACCGCCACCCCGATTCATTTGCCTTCGTCCAGGTTCGACTGCTTCTCGATCCTGATCGAGCCGCCCATCCCGATTGAGTCGATCCTGGACCAATTCCTCGGGATCGGGTAGCTTGATCCACTCCATCTCCATGTGGATCGTGTCACCCTGGTCTACTTCCTCAAGTTCCAGCAACAACGTTCGTCTTCCCGCAGGCTCGCATGATCCACCTGTGTGTGTGCGTACCTCTTCACGCCCGTGAATCAATCTACCTGATTGGGAGCCCTCAAAAAATCTATCTGATTGGGCTGTTGGTGGGCCACGGTGCTACTCGGTTGATTGGCCAGCCTCGTTCGGCTGGTTGAGACCTGACTTGGTCCATTGTTGACCTAAAGCTTGATTGTTCCATTGTTGCCTAAAAAATATGATGCCTTTGTCATCCAGTGTTCCCTATGTTGATCTCGTCTCGTACGCACGCCTCTTTCGGTGCTTGGTCCTCATCCACATGTGGGTGTCCTCTCTGGCCTCTTCAACCAGATGTGGTGGTCGCTCTTCCATGACTCGTCTTGCGGCTTCTGCTTGTGTTTATGGTCATTCTTCGTCGACACCTCTCACAACTTCTGCTCACGGTTGTGGCTGCACTACGTCGACACTTCTGGCGGCTTCTGTGTG
Source organism: Triticum aestivum (assembly GCF_018294505.1). NCBI lineage: Eukaryota > Viridiplantae > Streptophyta > Magnoliopsida > Poales > Poaceae > Triticum > Triticum aestivum. Next base: position 231,318,707 of record NC_057802.1, on the reverse strand, counting down.
TGGTTATGGTTGTTCTACATCGACTTGTTTGATGGCTTCCACACATGACGATGGACACTACACATCGACTCCTCTGGCGGCGACCGTACGTGGTGGTGGTCTCTCTATGTCGACTCCCTCGGTGGCTTTCACATGCCAATCTATGTTGACTTGCTGCTCTCCGTCGACTCTACACGCGGCTTCCATGGGTCGTTACATCCGCCCTTCGTCGGCGAGTGTTTCTACCTCAACCTCTTCCGATCTGTTGCTGTCTATGCATGAGATTGCACAACTCCGCCAACTGCTTCTTGGGATTCTGCATCGACAGGATCTGCATGTTCTGCGACTGACTTTTCTGGCACTGAGAGACCACCATCTCATTCAGGTACATCCCCATGGATTTTTTATATTGGAGCATCTTTTCATATGACTTATGATTCTTCACTTTGACCTCTGTTTGACCTATTGAGTCTCCTATTCATGTTCTTACTACCGATGATACTCCCCTCCTTGTCGCTAGTCGAGGCACTCTTAGCACATCTTTCTTTCATGTTGCCTCTGTTGCTCACGTTCCCCGACTTAGCATGCAGCTCTTTTCAGCTAGTCGAATTGTTGACTCTCATTGTAGGGTCAACATCGACTTTGATTCATGGTTTGTTCAGCATCGTCGCATGGGCACTCTACTTGGTGCTGGGCCCTGATACCATGATGGTCTCTGGGAGCTTGTCTGGCTTCGTCTTCCCTCCGATGCCACCGTTGCCAGTCTCATGGCCTCTGTTGCCACATCTACTAGCTCTTTTCAGCAATGGCATCATCGTCTTGGCCATTTATGTGGTTCTCGTCTCTTGTCTTTAGTCCATCGTGTTGTTCTGGGGCCTGTCTCCGGTAAAGCTTCGTTGGATTGTCTGGGTTGTAGGCTTGGTAAGCTGATTCAGTTACCCTATCCTCACAGTGAGTCAATGTCCAAGTGTCCTTTTGATCTCGTTCACTCAGATGTTTGGGATCGGCTCCGTTCGCCTCGAAAGGGGGTCATCGCTACTATAGTCTCTTTATAGACGATTTTACTAGCTACACTTGGATCTATTTCATGTCTTCTCGTGGGGACGGTTTATCTATATACAAAAAAATTGTTGGCATACTTCATACCTAGTACTCCACTCCTATTCGTATTTTTCGTGCTGATTCTACTGGTGAGTATATATCTCATGCATTGCGAGCATTTCTTGCTGAATAGGGTACTCTTCCCCAGTTCTATTGTCATGGTGCTCATGCTCAAAATGGTGTGGCTGAACGCAAGCACCACCACCTTCTTGAGACGGCGCGTGCGATGATGATCGCCGCCTCTCTTTCGCCTCACTTTTGGGCTGAGGTTGTATCCACTTCTACCTATCTCATCAATATCCAGCCATTTGCTGCTTTGCAAAGTGGTATTCCTTTCGTACGTCTTTTTGATCGTTCTCCTGATTATTCGGCACTTCGTTAGTTTGGTTGTGTTTGCTATGTTCTTCTTCCTTCATGCGAACGCACCAAACTGACCGCTCAGTTCGTTGAGTGTGTATTTCTAGGATGCAGCGATGAGCATAAGGGTTATCGGTGTTGGGATCATGTCGGTCGACAGATGCATATTTCCCAGGATGTGACCTTTGCGGAGTCTCGTCCTTTCTACCCAGGTCCATCCTCGACCTTCTCTGTGGAGGACATCTCTTTTCTCACGTTTCCCGATACACCTCCCTCTATGCCCCATATCCCTACCCCTCCTCCCCCCGTTGTTGCAGATATGTCGCCGTCCTCTCCCACAGATTCTTCTCCTCCATTGTCGCATGACTCTCCACCTTCATTACTGATACCTTCCCCGTCTCCACCTTCATCACCGGTACCTTCCCCGTCTCCACCTTCATCAACGATGCCTTCCCCGTCTCCACCTCCTGTGATCCCTACTCGTTCCTCTTTTCCTTTCCATTACACTCGTCGTCCACGTGTTGTGGATGCGTCCACCAATGCGCCATCTACTTATGGTGTGTCTTCATCCTCTTCTCAATTGACTTATGGTCTTCGGGCTCAGCCTTGTCCCCCTCCTGGCCGCTATTCTCCTTCCCGATATGGTTTTTTGGCTATACTTGAGCCTACCACTTATCGCGATGATGTTGTTCATCTTGAATGGAAGTTTGCGATGGCAGAGGAGATTGCTGCACTTGAGCGCACTGGCACGTGGGATATGGTTTCTCTTTCTCCCCATGTGCATCCCATCACTTGTAAGTGGGTCTATAAGATTAAGACTCGCTCTGATGGTTCTCTTGAGCATTATAAAGCTCGTCTTGTGGCTTGTGGCTTTCAGCAAGAGCATGGTCGTGATTACGATGAGACATTTTCTCATGTGGCCCATATGACCACTATCCGCACACTTCTCGTTGTGGCCTTTGTTCGTCATTGGTCTATGCCTCGGCTTGATGTTAAGAATGCCTTTCTTAATGGTGAATTGCGTAAGGAGGTTTATATGCAGCCACCACCTGGGTATTCTGTTCCTAATGGCATGGTTTGTCGTCTCCGTCGCTCTCTCTACGGTCTTGGGTAAGCCCCCCACGCTTGGTTTGAGTGTTTTGCCTCTGTGGTGACTGTAGCTGGTTTTTCTCCCAAATGTTCATGATCCAGCACTGTTTGTCCACCTTTCTGCTCGAGGTCGCACTCTTCTTCCTCTATATGTTGATAACATGATCTTCACTGGTGATGATCTTGAGTACACTGCCCCCCACGCTTGGTTTGAGTGTTTTGCCTCTGTGGTGACTGTAGCTAGTTTTTCTCCCAAATGTTCATGATCCAGCATTGTTTGTCCACCTTTCTGCTCGAGGTCGCACTCTTCTTCCTCTATATGTTGACAACATGATCTTCACTGGTGATGATCTTGAGTACACTGCCTTTGTCAAAGCCCGTCTCAATGAGTAGTTTCTTAAGTCTGATCTTGGTCCTCTTCGTTACTTTCTTGGTATTGAAACTTCCTCCAACATCATCTTCTTAGCTTTCATTCATTTTCTTTTGTTTTCCTTTTCATTATTTCTTTCTTCTTATCTTTCTCTGAGGCTTAGCTCAAGCCTTGTAAGACATATTTACTGTAATTTTATTTTTTTTAAAAGAGTCAATGTCACTTGGAGTCATATAACTTGTGCTCGATGTTTAGTTTGGTTCTAAAACTTGCAAAATACGAAATTGTGGTCATATAACTTGTCCTCATGTTTAAATACGGTGCTTCCTCTTGTATCTAGATGTATGGCTTGCATATGTGGCCTGCCAGTGAGGCATAGGCCCACATGTCAGTGGCTTGAAACATTTTTTATAGATGACTCATGTGCATTTTATTTATTTCCGTACAAAATTGGTCAATTAAAATGAAATATATGCTGCCGATGTGGATCGATCCCATGATCCCCTACTTAGCGCCTAACATGGACAACCACCAGGCTAACACTGATTCACGTCTAAGTGTTGCAACTATATTTCATATGTCCTTAATTTGAAGATAGTACAAATTAAAATTAAAATTTAAACAAAAAATAGGAGCCCCGCTGTTCAAACCTTTGTCATGCTGGTCGCTCGCTGCATGCGCATGGGCTAACCACCGAACCATCATGATGCTCGGTACTATAAAGGGACCCAAACCTTTGATACCCAATATTCTTTTATTTATGTAAAAAAAGCTTACATTCTTTTTTTCAAAATTTTAACTACTTACATTCTAATGTATCTTGTGTTTTCTTTATGTTGTCTTTGCATTTACATTGTTTAGATATCCTTTTAGGAATTTCAGTTTGAGTGTAAGTATCGTCAATTAGCTAATGATATACTTGATTTTATTTTCTTATAGATAAATATGAGCCCCAACTCCAGCCAGCAATATATAAAATTTCTTCTGTGGGAACCTATTTTTAAAGTTAGTTACTGTGTGCAAATTTGTAGTCTTACTTACCCTCTTATTATCTAGGGATACGTGCCAATTCAACCTAAATATAGTAAGTAATCTTAATAAACTTCCTCACGATGAAAAGTTTCACTATTATCGAAGAAAAGCCCTTAAAAATCATAATTTTAGTTTTGGATAGACATGACATAAGAACTAACAACATAAAAAAATTAACCACATGACACATGTAGTAGGCAATTCAAACTATTCAAAAAGAATGAAATTGCGAGAACTAACAACATAAACGTTGCTTTCCCACGCACAAAGTGTAACATGGTCTGGTGCTTAGCCCATGGACGTGCGAGGTTTAACCAGGAGGTCATTGGTCCTCGTATATGATATACCAATGTCTAGTTGTGCACATTAAGCGTCCGGCGCGTGTGGTCTGGTGGTTATCTGTGCGATTCACTTACCTTTACATCATGTGTTTGAATCCCATTAATTGCAGGTTTTTTATTTTATTTGACCAATTTTGTACATGAATAAATACAAAGCACAGGACTTATCTGCAAAAAAACGTTTCCAGCCACCGACAGGTGGACCTACGCTGCGCTGGTAGGTCACTTGTGCAGGCCACGTCGTGATACGAGCAGAAGCACCGTATTTGCACTCTAAGACAAGTTAAGTGACCACAATTTCGTATTTTACAAGTTTTAGAACCAAACTGAACATCGAGCGCAAGTTCTATGACTTACAGTGATAATACCTCTTAAAAAATTGTAGCGGGTTTCTACCCTACTATGCATAGTAAAAAAAGACGGTCGATGAGGGAAACGAGATCCAGCGACATGCCCATGGCATGTCATGTCGTAACATGGCCATTGATATACAATGAACAACCCAGACCAAATATTGTAGCAATAGATTGGTTACTGCTCATGGGACCCTATAGATTGGGTACTATAGATGCGTCCTATGGCTCGACACTGTTTATTTCGATTTGGGCGTTGTTTTTTGATCGGGTGGTTGTTAGAAGGGATAGAGAAGGATTGGTGGAATCGTTTGTTTATTGCTTGAGCCTCTTGGGCATATATATAGGAGTACATGGTCATCTTGGAGTACAAGGTAAGGTAGAATAAATACTACGCTATCATATGTTTCCTAAATAACAATGATACTCCACATCCCCCACGCAGTCACAACGGTAGCGACGCATACGGTGAGACTGGAGAAGAATCCAAAGGTAAGCTGATGGACACCCCCACAGTCGTAACGGTCGATGCATCGCGGAAGTCGTGGCTAGAGTGGAAACCGACGAGGTTGCTCAAGCAAGGCAGTAGCCCTTTGTGCCGATGTCGATGTAGCCGAGAGCGTAGGATGGTGTAGCCATGATTGAGGTAGTCGTGCGAGGGACGCCGTGGTCAATGTCGAGTCGGGGTGGTCGGTGTCGAGGTAGTCGTCGTGGACCGGGAAGAAGAGCGGCGGCGATGGCCTGAGGATGCAGCGGCCGCTAGGTTAGGAGCGCGACGACGGTGCTCGAAGTAGGCGAGGAAGAACCCGACAGTATGATGCAGACCGGCACGGACGGTGGCGCTCCCGCGCCTAGGAAGGCGGTGTGGCGCATACCACACAGAAATCGGCACGCGTGGCCGGTGAAGTGGACCGCATTTCGCGGTGCTACGGCCCGAAGGGGTGACGCAGCAGAAACGCACGGGTCGAGGCGACGGGGAAGACCTCAGGGCGGCGGCAGGGACCGTGTGCCACGCTCGCTATGACCCGATGAGGCGATGCAGCGGCAGTGCGAGGGTCGGTGCAGCCAAGGGGATGGCCTGGAGCGGGCGGCCTCAGGGCGGCGATGGACCACGGGCCGTGGCACTATGGCCCGAAGGGCGAGCAGCGGAAGCGCGCGGGTCGATGCAGTCGCGGGAGAACCATGGGGCGGCAGCAGGTACCACGTGCCACGCTCGCTACGGCCCGATGAGATGACGCAGGGGCAGCGCGAGGGTCGATGCATCCATGGGACGTCCTGGAGTGGACGTCCTCGGGGTGGCGGTGGACCGCGGGCTGCAGCACTACGGCCTGATAGGGCGACGCAACGGCAGCACGTGGGTCAGTGCAACCGCGTGAAGAATCACAGTGCGGCGGAGTTGCGGCCCGACGGGATGACAGCTGTCGGATTCGGGGCTCCGCAGACCCTAGATAGATTCGAACTCTGGGGTGCGTGCGAAGAACTCAACCTCCCTAGTCTGTCAACTCGTCGATCTCACGGCCTAGCTCGATGAACTGGAAGGAAATGGAACAATGCAATTTACCTAGGTTCGGGCCACCTTGCGGTGTAAAACCCTACTCCTGCTTTGTGGTGGATTAGCCTCGAGGTGGGCTGAGCATGAACTAGTACAGTGGAAGACCAACCTCGGGAGGTGTGTTCTTGTGCTGGTGTGGGTGTGGATGGACGAATCATCCGGATCCCCCTCTATGGTGGTGGCTAGGCTATACTTATAGTGGCCTCGGTCCTCTTCGCCCAAAATGAAGGCGGGAAGGGATCACAACGGCCAAATTCGAAGGGAGACAACTAGCACATCTTATCCTGACGAAAGGTGGTCTATGCGTGCAAAGCTTCTGGTCGTGACGCCGTGGTGGGCTCGGCGATGATGTGACGCCCCAAGACCGATGCTCTAGATGCCTTTCATGTTTTGTGTGCCAGCTGTGTTAATTATTTGTTTGTTGCATTCATCATGTCATCATTCGCATTGCATCGGCACTCCGTTGCCGTCATGTTTTTAAAACTCGTAGTCATTCGTGGTTGCCGCTTCTCCCTTTGTCTCCATTGATCTTTTGTCACGCCTCTTTGTCTTTGTCGACCTCTCTCAGAACCCTCGCGCGTGTCCGAACTCCCCCGAACCCGACCCGGCCAGTCGTCACTGTTGGATTCAGATCATCCCCAAACATCCGTAAAATATCTGCGTTTCTCCTTTGGACTCCCTAACCCATTTATTCCGGACCGCCCGATCGCGATCGGAGGATCCAAATCATTCCCCTTTCGTATATATATAGACCCCCAGTACATTTTTAGATCCAAACCCTAAAATCTAGGACATCTGTCCCCGTCGCCGCCGCACTCAAATCCCACCTCGGGATCCTCCCAAATCCTCTCTCACCCAACCAGCGAGCCCCCTCCTCCTGCTTTGATCCCCGGGTGGATCGGGAGAGCTGCCTGCGGGGCCACCTCGGGGAACTCGAGGGCTGGTTTTACTCGTAGCCTGTCTCATCCGGTGTGCCCTGAGAACGAGATATGTGCAGCTCCTATCGGGATTTGTCGGCACATTCGGGTGGTCTTGCTGGTCTTGTTTTACCATTGTGAAATTCTTGGAACCGGGATTCCGAGTCTGATCGGGTTATTCCGGGAGAAGGAATATCCTTCGTTGATCGTGAGAGCTTGTGATGGGCTAAGTTGGGACACCCCTGCATGGTATAAACTTTTGAGAGCCGTGCCCGCGGTTATGTGCCAGATGGAAATTTGTTAATGTCCGGTTGTAGAAAACTTGACACTTGACTTAATTAAAATGCATCAACCGCGTGTGTAGCCGCGATGGTCTCTTTTCGGCGGAGTCCGGAAGTGAACGCGGTTTGGGTTATGTATGAACGTAAGTAGTTACAGGATCACTTCTAGCTTCTCCACCGGTGCATTGCTTCTCTTCTCGCTCTTATTTGCATATGTTAGCCACCATATTTGTTTAGTGCTTGCTGCAACTCCACCTCATTACCCCATCCTACCCATAAGCTTAAATAGTCTTGATCTCGCGGGTTTTGAGATTGCCGAGTCCTCGTGACTCACAGATACTACCAAAACAGTTGCAGGTGCCGATGATGCCAGTGCATGTGATGCTACCAAACTCAAGTGGGAGTTCGACGAGGACCTTGGTCGTTACTTTGTTTCGTTTCTTGATGATCAGTAGTGGAGCCCAGTTGGGACGATCGGGCATCTAGCATTTGGGGTTATCTTCTTTTCATTTGGATGTGACCGTAGTCGGTCTATGTGTGTACTTTGGATGATGTATGATTTATTTAAGTATTGTGTGAAGCGGCGATTGTAAGCCAACTCTCTTTATCCCTTTCTTGTTCATTACATGGGATGTCTTGAAGATGACCCTTCTTGCGACAAAACCACAATGCGGTTATGCCTCTAAGTTGTGCCTCGACACGTGGGAGATATAGCCGCATCATGGGCGTTACAAGTTGGTAATAAGAGCCATCCCCGACTTAGGAGCCCCTGCTTGATCGAATCGCTGACGTTGTTGAGTCTAGAACGAAGATGTTTTGAGTCTTAGGATTATATATATCGGAGAGTAGGATTCGTTTTACTCCTCAGTCCCTTCGTCGCTCTGGTGAGGCCTCCTGACGTAGATGTTTTGACTTTCCTCTCCTCAAATTTCACTAAAAAAATTAGGATCACGCGGGTATCTTGGGATCGTTCTGATATTATTGTGACAAGAACATTGTTCTTGGTGCCTCCTGACATTTAGGGCTTGTGGCAGTGTCTCGGGGAGTTGAGCTCCGAGGTGTTGTCGTCACAATTTTATCGTTGTAGTTCCGGTATACCTGAGTTTTGCCGACATCAAAAATCTCTTTTATGCAGTTGTTGGTGAGATAACCTCGACGCCACCCAGTACTGGGGCGGGAGTTCGGGAGTATTGCCATAGCTCGCATAACGGATGCTTTTCGAAGGTTGAGGTACATGATTTCCGGAGTTTTCTTGGTTATGTGTTGACGGATGGATACAGTTGGATGTAGGGATTGTTAGTTTGGGTGAGATATTATGCTTCCCCTCTATCCCCAACACCAGATTGCATAACCGGAAAGTTTCAGGAGTTTTTAGGTGGGAATTCAAGTATCATGTAGGTATTCTTTCCAACAGACACATGATACGATATGGGGTCTATCATATGTTTGTTCTGGCTTATTTCCTAAGCCAATCCTTTGTTTTGTTTTGAGTTGTGGTATTCGAGTTGCTTCGAAGTCAAATGTAGATTCCATACCTTTTCTAAACGGTGTTCTCATATTTCTATGGGAGTGCTAATCCTTGTTGATCATTGAGATTTTCATGTCAATCCTTTTCAACCGGTGTGCTTCTCTTCAAGTTAATCATATCCTTTCAATTTCTGCTAGATCAATTATCAGTTCTTTGCAACGGTGTCTGTTTCACCAAGTCCCCAAGTTGCCTTTGTTTTTCCCGCCCTCCCATCCTTTTTCTTCAAGGGCTCAGAGTTCTTAACCAAGTATCCATTTTATTGATGGGAAGTCTCTCCATTCTTTTCCATCAATGTTCTTATCCGATGATTCTCAGGAAGATACTAAGGAAGCTTCAAGTTCATCATTCTTCGTTCTTTTTTCTTCTCCGGTGGATTCAATTCAAGTTGTAGGTGTTTATCTTATCCCCTTCCTCGTTTCAAGTGCTTTCGTATGCCGGTGTATCTGTTAATCATTCACCTCTCGCTTTCTGAAATATCGTGGATGTCGCCTAGAGGGGGGGTGAATAGGCGCTTTAAAATCATTACGGTTTAGGCTTGAACAAATGCGGAATAAACCTAGCGGTTAATTTGTCAAGCATAAAACCTACAACAACTAGGCTCACCTATGTGCACCAACAACTTATGCTAAGCAAGATAAACAACTAGGTGATAGCAAGATATATAACAAGAAACAATATGGCTATCACAAAGTAAAGTGCATAAGTAAAGGGTTCGGGTAAGAGATAACCGAGGCACGCGGAGACGACGATGTATCCCGAAGTTCACACCCTTGCGGATGCTAATCTCCGTTTGGAGCGGTGTGGAGGCACAATGCTCCCCAAGAAGCCACTAGGGCCACCGTAATCTCCTCACGCCCTCGCACAATGCAAGATGCCGTGATTCCACTAAGGGACCCTTGAGGGCGGTCACCGAACCCGTACAAATGGCAACCCTTGGGGGCGGTCACCGAACCCATACACTTTGGCAACCCTTGGGGGCGGTCACCGGAACCCGTCAAATTGCTCGGGGCGATCTCCACAACCTAATTGGAGACCCCGACGCTTGCCCGGAGCTTTACACCACAATGATTGAGCTCCGAACACCACCAACCGTCTAGGGCGCCCAAGCACCCAAGAGGAACAAGCTCAAGGGCACCAAGCACCCAAGAGTAATAAGCTTCTCAACTTGTAACTTCCACGTATCACCGTGGAGAACTCAAACCGATGCACCAAATGCAATGGCAAGGGCACACGGAGTGCCCAAGTCCTTCTCTCTCAAATCCCACCGAAGCAACTAATGATAGGGAGGAAAATGAGAGGAAGAACAAGAAGGAGAACACCAAGAACTCCAAGATCTAGATCCAATGGGTTCCCCTCACATAGAGGAGAAAGTGATTGGTGGAAATGTGGATCTAGATCTCCTCTCTCTTTTCCCTCAAAAACTAGCAAGAATCCATGGAGGGATTGAGAGTTAGCAAGCTCGAAGAAGGTCAACAATGGGGGAAGAACACGAGCTCGAGAGATGAAGTAGAATGGGGAAGAAGACCCCCTTATATAGTGGGGGGAACAATCCAACCGTTACCCCCACTTCAGCCCCGCAGAGAGCGGTACTACCGCTTGGCCAGCGGTACTACCGCTTGCCCCTATAAGCGGTACTACCACTCCCCCTCGCGGTACTGCCGCTGGGCCCAGAGCGGTACTACCGCGGTGGCAGGGCGGTACTACCGCATACGAGCGGTACAACGGCCCCCACTGCCGTGGCTAGTACCGTAAAACCCGACACGAAAAAAGACCCCTCGAATCGAGGCGGTACTAGCACGAGACCGCAACGGTACTACGGCTGGGGGCTACCAGCGGTACTACCGCTCAGGAGCGGTACTACCGCTTGTAGCACCCAAGCGGTACTACCGCTCCGGCCCGCAGTACTACCGCTAGGAAACCAAAACTGCCATAACTTCTGCATATGAGCTCCGAATTGAGCAAACTCAAGCTTGTTGGTTATAGTAAGAAGAGGCAGGGGAGGTATGCCAACAAATAGAGGAGTGAAACCTCCAACCGAGAAGAACCGGCATAACCTCCAACATCGAAAACATCATAGAAGATGCGAGTGAACTCTGTTTTCGATGAACTCGAGCTTGTCATCAAGATGACCATAAGCTCCAAAACTCACAAAGAGAAGAACCAAACAAGAACCAATAAAGATGATGCAAGGATGCAATGGTTTGAGCTCTCTATGAACGATACGATCAAGCTACTCATCGAGAGCCCCCCTTGATAGTACGGCAATCGATCCTATAACCCGGTCTCCCAACTACCATCATGAGACCGGTAAAATAGAAAACCTATCAAGAGCAAACCTGTAACGCCCATGATGCGGCTATATCTCCCACGTGTCGAGGCATGACTTAGAGGCATAACCGCATAGTGGTTTTGTCGCAAGAAGGGTCATCTTCACACAATCCCATGTAATGAACAAGAATGGGATAAAGAGTTGGCTTACAATCGCCACTTCACACAATACATAAATATCATTCATACATCATCCAAAATACAATCATATAGACCGAGTACGGTTAAAATCCAGATGAAAATAAGACAACCCCAAATGCTAGATCCCCGATCGTCCCAACTGGGCTCCACTACTGATCATCAGGAAAAGACACATAGTAACGACCACGTTCCTCGTCGAACTCCCACTTGAGATCGACGCCATCATCTGCACTGGCTTCGTCGACACCTGCAACTGGTTTTGGAAGTATCTGTGAGTCACGGGGACTCAGCAATCTCACACCCGCGAGATCAAGACTATTTAAGCTTGTAGAATAAGGAGGTGCAAAGAGGTGGAGCTGCAGCGGCAAAAGCATGTATGGTGGCTAACTTGCGCAAATGAGAGCGAGAAGAGAAGCAACGGAACGGACGTCATCTAGCAATGATCAAGAAGTGATCCTGAACAACTACTTACGTCATGCATAACACAGACCCTGTTCACTTCCCGGACTCCGCCGAGAAGAGACCATCACGGCTACACACGCGATTGACGTATGTTAATTGGGTCAAGTGACAAGTTATCTACAACCGTACATTAACAAATTCCCATCTGCCTCATAACCGCGGGCACGGCTTTCGAAAGATAATACCCTGCAGGGGTGTCCCAACTTAGCCCATCATAAGCTCTCACGGTCAACGAAGGATAAACCTTCTCCCGGAAAGACCCGATCAGTCTCGGAATCCCAGTTTACAAGACATCTCGACAATGGTAAAACAAGACCAGCAAAGCCTCCCGAATGTGCCGACAAATCCCGATAGGAGCTGCACATATCTCGTTCTCAGGGCACACCGGATTGTCCAAGCTTCCGATAGGCCAGACCAGAGTTGCCCCTGGTGGCCACCGGCGACTGACAGTTTGGACCAATACTCAGAGGAGCACTGGCCCGGGGGTTTAAAATAAAGATGACCCTCGGGCTCTAGAAAACCCGGGGGAAAAAGGTATAGGTCGCAAATGGTAAAACCAAGGTTGGGCCTTGCTGGAGGAGTTTTATTCAAGGCGAACTGTCAAGGGGGTCCCATAAATCACCCGACCGTGTAAGGAACGCAAACTCAAGGAACATAATCCCGGTATAACAGTAACTAGGGCGGCAAGAGTGGAACAAAACACCAGGCATAAGGCCGAGCCTTCCACCCTTTACCAAAATATATAGATGCATTAATTAAATAAGAGATATAGTGATATCCCAACATATCCATGTTCCGACATGGAACAAACTTCAACTTCACCTGCAACTAGCAACGCTATAAGAGGGGCTGAGCAAAAGCGGTAACATAGCCAAACAACGGTTTGCTAGGAAAAGATGGTTAGGGGCTGACATGGCTGAAATAGGAGACATGATATAGCAAGTGATAGGTAGCGAGCATGGCAATAGAGCGAACAACTAGCATAGCAAAGATAGAAGTGATTTCGAGGGGTGGTCATCTTGCCTGCAAGATTCTCAAAGTTGTCGAAAGCTTGATCCTCGTAAGCGTACTCGACAGGTTCCTCGTTCACGAACTCGTCTCCTGGCTCTACCCAAGACAAGAACACAAATAAACGGAACCACAATCAACAACGAGAAATGCGCAAGCAACATGATGCAAAACATGTATGATATGCAAGACATGATATGCGATGCATATGCGTGCTCCGGAAGGAAAATGATGAACATGGCAGTAACTTGGAAAACCAAGTATGCCACTGGAAAGATGAGATGATTTCGGTCGAAATCGATATAAAGATCACCGGAATCGGATGCACGGTTTGCAAATGGCAAGCAAAACAAGAATGACACTAATCTGTGATAAACAGCAAGATAGCACTTAAAATACAACAAGTAACAATGCTACAGCACCCCAACATAGCAACAAAGCACATGGCAGTAATCTACAAGAGATGCTTGACAAAAGATGAACACTGGGCTACGGCTAGTTCACAACATAACAAGCTCAAACAAGCATGGAAAAAGTGCAAAAGATTACAGGTTCACAGACTTAGTGAAAAACTGGACATGGCAGAAAGCATCAGGTAGCAATGTTCGGAGCACGAAATCAGTATGCTACAGGAACTTAACATAGCAAAACAAGGCATGGTAGTGTTCTACTAAATGCACATGACAAAATTCCCTTACTGACCATAAGCCAAAAAGGACCAGAAGATATGATGGCAAGCATGTAAACATAGCAAGTTTCGTTATCAGGTTTCAGACTTAGCAGAAAACAGAGCATGGCAAAAATATTAATATGTAGGCCTCTTTGTGAGCTTGATGCACTCACTACAGAGCAATGCATGACAAACCAAGCATACCTACAGCAAGATGGCATGTTTATGAAGCTATCCATGGCAAAAACAATTACATAGCATGTATGGACCAACTACAATAAGCTTTGCAAAAATGCATGTCATGTTAAGAATCTGCCAGAAATATTTTATAGCAAACGTAGAGCAATATTGAGTCATGCTATGTTACTCTAAAATTGCAAACAATTGAAGGAATGGATCAACTACAACTATAGCTACAAAACATCCTTACTGAACATCTCCAAAATATGCATGGATCTCTCTGTAGCATCAAGTTTACATGGCAACAAAATTACAGCAGACAAAGACTTAGAGAAATCACTAAGTCCCTGAAATCAGAAATATTACGGGGCCTACTTTGCATGCTTGTGCTAGTCACCACAGAGATCACAAAAATACATGGACTACACCACTGGAAATATGGCATGGCATATTTCAAAACACATGTAGAGCTCATGCTCAAAAGATGCACAGAATAAATGATACAAAAATGACAAATCTCCAAGTTCTGATAAGAACCAGAGATTAACAGCAACTAGCCCTCTTCCAACGGAGATTTAGGCATCAAGATGACCTCTAATGAACATGGTGCAATTGAACAAAATGAAGAGCATCACGAGGCGAACAATTTGACATATTATACGCGCAAATCGAAGCTACATGCACAAAGTTATCGCATCTCGAACATAGGCACTTGCTGAGAAAATTTAGGGACTTAGAAGATAGAGGCGAGAAAAAGTCAACGGGTACCGATGGATCTGGATCGAGACCTGCCACAGGAGCTCGCCGGCTCGGTGGAGCAGCTCGCCGGCGGGGCCGGGGGAAGGAGGAAGGAGGAGGCGAGGGGGGGCCGCGGCGACCGGAGGAGGGGCCCGGCGGCGGAGCTCCTCGCCGGCGGCGGAGCTCCTCGCCGGCGGTGGTGGC
>NC_057802.1:231293952-231302359 GCF_018294505.1 Triticum aestivum | reverse complement strand
GAGTACGGCACTTTCTGCCATAGAGAATCTCGAATGGGGCCTTGCCCGAACTCGCTTGGAAGCTGTTGTTGTAGGAGAATTCAGCATATGGAAGACAATCTTCCCATTTCATGCCAAAGGAAATGACACAAGCCCTGAGCATATCTTCAAGAATTTGATTGACTCGCTCGACTTGGCCACTAGTTTGAGGGTGGAAAGCTGTGCTGAAGCGAATATTAGTGCCCATGGCCTTCTGGAAGGAGTCCCAGAACTTAGAGGTGAAGATGCTTCCACGATCTGAAGAAATCAATTGTGGAATGCCGTGCAAAGAGACAATTCTGGAGGTGTAGAGCTCTGCCAGCTGAGCTGCTGTGATGGATTCTTTGATAGGAAGGAAATGAGCCACTTTAGAGAGCTTGTCGATGACAACAAAGATAGCGTCATTTCCGCGCTTGGACTTTGGAAATCCAGTCACGAAGTCCATTTCAATATGATCAAACTTCCATTCTGGGATAGCAAGAGGTTGGAGGAGACCAGCTGGTCGTTGGTGTTCTGCTTTCACCCTTCTGCAGACATCACATTCATTCACGAATTGAGCAATCTCTCGCTTCATTCGAGTCCACCAATATGACTGCTTGAGGTCATGATACATCTTCGTACTTCCAGGATGAATGAAAAGGAGAGAATTGTGCGCCTCGTTCATTATGACTTTCCTTAGATCACCTTTCGGAACCACAATCCGGTCCTCGAAGAACAAAGTGTCTCTGTCATCAATGCGATAGCACTTGTATTTGGAAAGACCCTTGTCGATACCACGTTTCACCTTCTTCACCATGGCATCAAGGAGTTGTGCCTCACGAATTTGATCTTCCAAAGTAGGAGATACTATGAGGTTGGCAAGAACGCCTTGAGGAAGAACTTGGAGATTCAGCTTGCGGAAAGCTTCACAAAGATCCGGCTGGAAAGGCTTGAGAATTAGGCTGTTGCAATAAGCCTTCCTGCTTAAAGCATCTGCAATGACATTTGCTTTGCCTGGAGTATATTCAATACTCGGATTGTACTCTTGAATCATTTTGACCCATCGAGTCTGCCTGAGGTTTAGGTTGGGCTGAGTGAAGATATACTTGAGACTCTTGTGATCAGTGAAAATGTCCACTTGTCTTCCCAACAAGAGATGTCTCCACGTAACCAAAGCATGGACAACTGCCGCCAACTCAAGATCGTGAGTGGGGTAGTTCTTCTTGTTGGGCTTCAACTGCCGAGAGGTATAAGCCACAACTTTCTTCTCTTGCATTAACACAGCACCGAGACCTTGGAGAGAAGCATCACAGAAAACTTCATACGGCTTGGATTCATCAGGAGGAGTCAAGACAGGAGCTGTGACTAGTTTCTGTTTGAGAGTGTTGAAAGCAACGTCACACTCAGGAGACCAGACATACTTCACATGCTTCTGTAGGAGGTTGGAAAGAGGCTTTGCAATTTTGGAGAAATTCTCAACGAATCTTCGGCAATAGCTTGCAAGACCCAGAAAACTGCGGAGCTGCTTGACATTTTGAGGAGGTTCCCAATCCAGAACTGCGGACACCTTCTCGGGGTTAACAGCGATGCCTTTTGCAGAGATGATGTGACCAAGGAAAAGAACTTCATCGAGCCAGAACTCACATTTGGAGAACTTCGCATAGAATTGATACTCTCTGAGCTTGTCGAGCACCAATCGCAAATGTTTGGCATGATCTTGCTTATTCTTGGAGAAGACCAAGATATCATCGAGATACACCAGAACGAATTCATTGGTATAGGGGTTGAAGATGAAATTCATCATCCGAGAGAACACCGGAGGAGCATTGACAAGGCCGAAAGACACGACAGTATATTCATAAGAACCAAAGCTCGTTCTGAATGCTGTCTTGGGAATATCTTCTTCACGAATGCGAATCTGATGATAACCCATACGAAGGTCAAGCTTCGAGAATACTTTAGCACCTTTGAGTTGCTCAAATAGCTCATTGATGTTGGGAAGTGGGTACTTGTTCTTGATTGTCTTCTTGTTCAATGGACGGTAGTCGACACAAAGTCGGTCCGTGCCATCCTTCTTCTTGACAAAAAGAACACCACAACCCCATGGAGAAGAACTCGGTCTGATCAAACCCAGACGTTCTTGTTCATCGAGCTGCTTCTTCAATTCCTTCAGCTCGTTTGGTCCAAGCTTGTATGGACGCTTGCAAACGGGTACAGTACCAGGCTCTAGTTCGATAACGAACTCAACTGGCCGGTGCGGAGGCATACCCGGAAGCTCTTCTGGAAAGACATCTTGATACTCGCAAACGACTGGAATTTGAGAGATGGCATCCAATTCGCCCTTCTCATTGAGAGAGAAAAACCGAATGGTTTCATTACGAGCGGCAAAAACAATCACATCCTCAGACGAGTGTGTCAATTGAATTTCTCTGGCAGCACAATCAAGTTGAGCCTTGTGCTTAGAAAGCCAGTCCATCCCGAGAATAAGGTCAATATCCGAATCACCAAGAACAATTGGAGAAGACTGAAACGCATAATCGCCCATCTTGATGGTAACATTCGGAACCATGGAACTTGCATTCATGCATTTGCCTGGAGAGACAACTGCTAACGGCCTAGGCAATCCTTGGAAATGCAATTCATGCTTGGATGCAAAAGGTCTTGATATGAAAGAAAGAGATGCACCAGTATCAAAAAGAACTTTTGCAGGAATATCATTAACAGGAAGATTACCCATTATCACATTAGTAGATTCCTCCGCTTGAGCTGCATTCATCATGTTCACCTTTGCAAACTTTGGATTATGCTTGACCACTGCATTGCTGGAAGATCTGACAGGAGGAGGAGGAGGAAGACGCCTCTGGTTGAAGCACTTGTTAGCATAGTGACCTTTCTGCTAACATTTGTTGCAAGTCACCTCTGAGAGTGGACGGTGATAAGGAGCATTGGACTTTGGAGCTTGATTCTGAGACTTGTTCTGATAGCCAGAGTTGGAAGAGTTTGAAGAACCATGGCCACCTTTGTTCTTCTGCTGGTAAGACTGACGAAACGGAGGAGGAGGAGGCAACCAGAACTTCTGTTGCTTAGCTGTCACAAGTGAGGAAGAAGAAGACTGAACTGCGTCTCTGACTCTCTTCTTAGAAGCCTCACACTTGAGCTGAGCAGCCTCTTGCTTCAGTGCCATATTGTAGAATTGATCAAACTGAGTGGGCTCAACAAGAACGAGAGCTAACTGCAGATCCTCTTTAAGGCCACCTCTGAAGTGATAGATCATGCTCTTCTCATCAGGAACGTCTTGTTTAGCAAAGCGAGCAAGTTTCTAAAACTGAATGTTGTATTGATACACAGACATGTTTCCTTGCTTGAGATTGCGGAACTCCTCACGCTTGCTCTCAACAACACTTTGTGGAATGTGGTGCGCTTTGAAGTCCCGACAGAAGTCAGTCCAAGTAATCACACGACCTCCTCTGGAATCTTTGTATTGCTGAAACCAATCAGCAGCTTGGTCCTTCAGCTGGAAAGAAGCGAACTTGACAAAGTCCTCAGGCCTGACATTGCTACATTCAAAATGCTTGTTGATGTCCACGAGCCAATCATCGGCATCCGTGGCCTCGGCACAGTAGCTGAAAGACTTAGGCTGATTTGCGAGAAACTGGTTGAGAGTGGCAAAGTGAAACTGATTGTTGCCTTGACCTTGGTTGCCTTGATTGCCTTGCCCTTGAGTACGTTCTTGCAAGAGTTGCAGAATCATCTGAGCGTTGGCGTTGGTGGCTGCCATGATTGATTGCCATGCCTCCGGAGGTGGAGGTGGTGGCGGAGGGTTCGCTTGACTCCCTTCATTGCGATCCGGATTCTGACGCGTTGGCGGAGCCATCCTGAAGAGGGTGACATCCGTTAGCATCTTGATAGACAAAAGATAAGTAGAATCAACGGACAGAAATTGCAACATATAGTCTTCACAATAAACATTCGAACGAAGATGAACGAATGAATTCCGTAGTAAAACATCACACTTCCATAAGTTGAGAAGCCACTTGAAAAAGATATGGAATGAACATATGAATTCGAAGCAACTCGAATACCACAATACAAAATAAAGCAAAGTATTGGCTTGCAGAATAAGCCGGAACAAACATATGATAGAAATTTCGTCCGAAGTTTTCGTGGTGGGGCCCACACGGGCTCAATCGTACAGCACCATCATGTACAAGGCTGTGCACATGACATACGAAGCGTCCCCGAGTCGGCAAAGCCATGGACTCTTTAAGACACAGCGAGACCACTGTAAAATCAACCGTATACAGGCGGACCACTAGACGTCGAACCCCAATCTCATATCATGCATCTGTCGGAAAGATATCCTAAGGCTACTAGAATTCCCACTTATAAACTCCCGAAACTTTCTGGTTATGCAATCTGGTGTAGGGGATACAGGGGACACAAAAATATAGCACCCAAACTAACAATCCCTAGATCCATCTGTATCCATCCGTCAACACATAACCAGGAAACCTTCGGAAATCGTTTACCTCAACCTTCGAAAAACATCCGTTATACAAGTTATGGCAATACTCCCGAACTCCCGCCCCAGTACTAGGTCGCGTCGAGGTGATCTCACCAACAACTGCATAAAAGAGATTTCGATGTCGGCGAAACTCAGGTATTCCAGAACTGCAACGATAAAATTGTGACGACAACACCTCGGAGCTCAACTCCCCGGGACACTGCCACAACCCCTAAATGACAGGAGGCACCAAGAACAATGTTCTCGTCACAAATCGATCGGAAGATTCCAAGATACCCGCGTGATCCTAAAAAAAATTTAGTGAAATTTGAGGAGAGAGTAGTCAAAACTTCTACGTCAGGAGACCTCACCAGAGCGACGAAGGGACTGAGGAGTAAAAGAATCCTACTCTCCGATATATATAATCCTAAGACTCAAAACTTTTTTATTCTAGACTCAACAACGTCAGCGATTCAATCAAGCAGGGGGCTCCTAAGTCGGGGATGGCTCTGATTACCAACTTGTAACGCCCACGATGCGGCTATATCTCCCACGTGTCGAGGCACGACTTAGAGGCATAACCGCATAGTGGTTTTGTCGCAAGAAGGCTCATCTTCACACAATCCCATGTAATGAACAAGAATGGGATAAAGAGTTGGCTTACAATCGCCACTTCACACAATACATAAATATCATTCATACATCATCCAAAATACAATCATATAGACCGAGTACGGTCAAAATCCAGATGAAAATAAGACAACCCCAAATGCTAGATCCCCGATCGTCCCAACTGGGCTCCACTACTGATCATCAGGAAAAGACACATAGTAACGACCACGTTCCTCGTCGAACTCCCACTTGAGATCGACGCCATCATCTGCACTGGCTTCGTCGACACCTGCAACTGGTTTTGGAAGTATCTGTGAGTCACGGGGACTCAGCAATCTCACACCCGCGAGATCAAGACTATTTAAGCTTGTAGAACAAGGAGGTGCAAAGAGGTGGAGCTGCAGCGGCAAAAGCATGTATGGTGGCTAACTTGCGCAAATGAGAGCGAGAAGAGAAACAACGGAACGGACGTCATCTAGAAATGATCAAGAAGTGATCCTGAACACCTACTTACGTCATGCATAACACAGACCCTGTTCACTTCCCGGACTCCGCCGAGAAGAGACCATCACGGCTACACACGCGATTGACGTATTTTAATTGGGTCAAGTGACAAGTTATCTACAACCGGACATTAACAAATTCCCATCTGCCTCATAACCGCGGGCACGGCTTTCGAAAGATAATACCCTGCAGGGGTGTCCCAACTTAGCCCATCATAAGCTCTCACGGTCAACGAAGGATAAACCTTCTCCCGGAAAGACCCGATCAGTCTCGGAATCCCGGTTTACAAGACATCTCGATAATGGTAAAACAAGACCAGCAAAGCCTCCCGAATGTGCCGACAAATCCCGATAGGAGCAGCACATATCTCATTCTCAGGGCACACCGGATTGTCCAAGCTTCCGATAGGCCAGACCAGAGTTGCCCCTGGTGGCCACCGGCGACTGACAGTTTGGACCAATACTCAGAGGAGCACTGGCCCGGGGGTTTAAAATAAAGATGACCCTCGGGCTCTAGAAAACCCGAGGGAAAAAGGTATAGGTCGCAAATGGTAAAACCAAGGTTGGGCCTTGCTGGAGGAGTTTTATTCAAGGCGAACTGTCAAGGGGGTCCCATAAATCACCCGACCGTGTAAGGAACGCAAACTCAAGGAACATAATCCCGGTATAACAGTAACTAGGGCGGCAAGAGTGGAACAAAACACCAGGCATAAGGCCGAGCCTTCCACCCTTTACCAAAATATATAGATGCATTAATTAAATAAGAGATATAGTGATATCCCAACATATCCATGTTCCGACATGGAACAAACTTCAACTTCACCTGCAACTAGCAACGCTATAAGAGGGCTGAGCAAAAGCGGTAACATAGCCAAACAACGGTTTGCTAGGAAAAGATGGTTAGGGGCTGACATGGCTGAAATAGGAGACATGATATAGCAAGTGATAGGTAGCGAGCATGGCAATAGAGCGAACAACTAGCATAGCAAAGATAGAAGTGATTTCGAGGGGTGGTCATCTTGCCTGCAAGATTCTCAAAGTTGTCGAAAGCTTGATCCTCGTAAGCGTACTCGACAGGTTCCTCGTTCATGAACTCGTCTCCTGGCTCTACCCAAGACAAGAACACAAACAAACGGAACCACAATCAACAACGAGAAATGCGCAAGCAACATGATGCAAAACATGTATGATATGCAAGACATGATATGCGATGCATATGCGTGCTCCGGAAGGAAAATGATGAACATGGCAGTAACTTGGCAAACCAAGCATGCCACTGGAAATATGAGATGATTTCGGTCGAAATTGATATAAAGATCACCGGAATCGGATGCACGGTTTGCAAATGGCAAGCAAAACAAGAATGACACTAATCTGCGATAAACAGCAAGATAGCACTTAAAATACAACAAGTAACAATGCTACAGCACCCCAACATAGCAACAAAGCACATGGCAGTAATCTACAGGAGATGCTTGACAAAAGATGAACACTGGGCTACGGCTAGTTCACAACATAACAAGCTCAAACAAGCATGGAAAAAGTGCAAAAGATTACAGGTTCACAGACTTAGTGAAAAACTGGACATGGCAGAAATCAGCATCAGGTAGCAATGTTCGGAGCACGAAATCAGTATGCTACAGGAACTTAACATAGCAAACCAAGGCATGGTAGTGTTCTACTAAATGCACATGACAAAAGTCCCTTGCTGACCGTAAGCCAAAAAGGACCAGAAGATATGATGACAAGCATGTAAACATAGCAAGTTTCGTTATCAGGTTTCAGACTTAGCAGAAAACAGAGCATGGCAGAAATATTAATATGTAGGCCTCTTTGTGAGCTTGATGCACTCACTAAAGAGCAATGCATGACAAACCAAGCATACCTACAGCAAGACGGCATGTTTATGAAGCTATCCATGGCAAAACAATTACATAGCGTGTATGGATCAACTACAATAAGCTTGGCAAAAATGCATGTCATGTTAAGAATCTGCCAGACATATTTTATAGCAAAAGTAGAGCAAGATTGAGTCATGCTATGGTACTCTAAAATTGCAAACAATTGAAGGAATGGATCAATTACAACAATAGCTACAACACATCCTTACTGAACATCTCCAAAATATGTATGGATCTCGCTGTAGCATCAAGTTTACATGGCAAAATAATTACAGCAGACAAAGACTTAGAGAAATCACCAAGTCCCTGAAATCAGAAATATTACGGGGCCTAGCTTGCATGCTTGTGCTAGTCACCACAGAGATCAAAAAAATACATGGACTACACCACTGGAAAGATGGCATGGCATACTTCAAAACACATGTAGAGCTCATGCTCAAAAGATGCACAGAATAAATGATACAAAAATGACAAATCTCCAAGTTCTGATAAAAACCAGAGATTAACAGCAACTAGCCCTCTTCCAACGGAGATTTAGGCATCAAGATGACCTCTAATGAACATGGTGCAATTGAACAAAATGAAGAGCATCACGAGGCGAACAATTTGACATATTATACGCGCAAATCGGAGCTATATGCACAAAGTTATCGCATCTCGAACATAGGCACTTGCTAAGAAAATTTAGGGACTTAGAAGATATTTTGAGGCGATAAAAAGTCAACGGGTACCGATGGATCTGGATCGAGACCTGCCACAGGAGCTCGCCGGCTCGGTGGAGCAGCTCGCCGGCGGGGCCGGGGGAAGGAGGAAGGAGGAGGCGAGGGGGGCCGCGGCGACCGGAGGAGGGGCCCGGCGGCGGAGCTCCTCGCCGGCGGTGGTGGCGGGCG
>NC_057802.1:231267133-231293422 GCF_018294505.1 Triticum aestivum | reverse complement strand
ACAGCGGATTCGCCGGGGCGCGGCGGCGGACGTGTCCGGCGCGGCGCGGAGGGAGAGGGTTAGGGTTCGTCTGAGATTTCGTTTTTCGGGATGCCCACTCATTTATAGGTAGAGGGAGCTAGGAGGCTCCAAATGAGGTGCGGTTTTCGCCCACACGATCGTGATCGAACGACCTAGAGCATGGAAGAGATTTTGGTGGGCTTTGGGCTGGTTTTGGAGGAGGTTTTTGCTGTACACTCAAATGGACATTGCGGAGGCCCGGTTAACCGTTGGAGTACCAAACGACCTCCGAATGGAACGAAACTTGACCGGTAGTCTCCGGGTGGTATAACAAGACCACTTGACAAGCCGCGGTCCATTCCGAGAAAGTTTGACACACGCACACGAAAAAAACAAGAGGGGTGCACCGGAGGAGATAGGAGCGCCGGATTGGAAAACGGACAACGGGGAAAATGCTCGGATGCATGAGACGAACACGTATGCGAATGCAATGCACATGATGACATGATATGAAAATGCATGACATGACAAAATACAAAACGAAAGACAAAAACCCGACAACGGAGGGAATAACATATCACCTAGCTGAAAATGGCAAGAGTCGGAGTTACAAATAATGCAAGATACATGCGGGGTGTTACAAAACCTTTGCCTTGCACATGGTCCACTTGAGCTAGGTGATGACGATCTTGACTCCCTCAACTTGGACCACCTTTCTTGGTTGCGTTGGCTCGATGAAGACTAGTTGATTGCTCCCCCATGCTCCACTATGGGTGAGCCACTCTTCCGCACATCTTCACAAGTCCATTGTCACCACAATGGACGGCAAGCTTCAAGCATTTGATCTCTTCATGATGCTTCACTTGAACTTGCACACCGCAACATCTTCACAAGTCCATTGTCACCACAATGGACAGCAAGCTTCAAGCATTTGATCTCTTCATTATGCTTCACTTGAAATTGCACACCGCAACCTAACCCCACAAAGAACTCTCACGAAGATCATGGGTTAGTACACAAAGCGTAATTGACAATGCTCACCACACCATGGGATCGCTTGATCCCTCTCGGTACATCTTCTATGCTTTGTGAGTTGATCAAGTTGATTCACTCTTGACTTAGTCTTGATCAACCATGAATCTTTTCAACTCTCTTCATTTGGATGATGTCTTGAAGATATACATGAATGATCACACAATCTTCTTGTACAAGACATGCTTGCAATAAGCTCAACTCTCACATGACCAATCTTTGGATAATTCCTTAATAACACCTTGGTCACCACATAAACTCCTTGAAACCAACACATGAACTTCAAGAAATGCCTATGGACAAATCCTTCAAATATAACTCAAGGCAACCATTAGTCCATAGAGATTGTCATCAATTACCAAAACCAAACATGGGGGCACCGCATGTTCTTTCACTTTCCATTTGTTCCGGTGTGCTGGAGATATTTCTGAAGATTCGTGTTTTCATTCCTAATATGTTCAAGATATTTCGAAGTTGTCATCTCTTTTGAGCCATTTAATTCAATCGGTGCAATCTCCCTTCCAAGCAACCATTTCAACGGTGTATCTTTGAGTGGGCCTTAACCCACAGGTCTTTTCTCAGGATCTTACCTGACTCTTCTAACTTTTTTGGAGTTATTCTCAAGTTCATTTCAAAGTTTGACGTAAGAATGAATTACCATCAGTCAAATGTCTTTCTCCAAGATCTTTCAAATTCTTTTCGTTGTTCGTTCAATCTTTCTATTCTTCATTCCGGAGTGCCTCAACAATTCATGGTGGTTCTCATCATTATTCTCAACGTTGAAGATCGAAGAAGAGTTTTCTTAAATCTTGATCCGTTCTCTTGAAGATTCACGGTTCTACTTGATTCCATCCTCTCATAATTGTTTTCGATTGTGAGAATTCTTTTCATCCATCCGACGCATTTCAGGAGTTGCTTCCTTTCTCGATCATCCGAAGGCCATCATTTCTGAATATTACTCATTCTCAGCGTGTACCTATCGTTGTCCAAATCTTACCGGTGGTTCGTTCGAGATTCCTCTTCCTTTGTTACCGTATCAATTCATTCGTTGTTTCAATCCTACCGGTGGATGGTTGAAGACCTTCTCAAGTTTGCGCTATATCTCTCTTAATCCTTTCTACGAGAATAAGTAGTATGCCAAATCCGTTGCTTGTCATCAATTTAAATTGGTGAAGGATCCGCATAACATAATTCTTATTATTGTTTTATCCAAGTGATCTAGTTTCTTCTTTCCAGAGTTGTTCATCATGTCACATTTCTCGGTTCGAGATGCTTCATCTTTTCTTTTCCGGAGTTCAAAGTTTTCTCATTATATCGTCCTGAAGCTCCATCTAAATCATTGCAAGGCTTCACCTTGTGTTTTCAACTTCCCTTTCTTTTTATCATCCTTTTATTACCGGAGTTCTTCATGGAGGCTCTACATGGTGGTTTATCAAGGACCCTTTTCATTCTTCAATTGTTCATCAAGATTTCTCTCGGAGTTATGATCCGCCAAGCTATACTCTAAAATAAACATGGTGTTCAACACATGTCTTGTTTTGAGGAGTTCAAGTATTCTTCATCGTGCATTCCAAAGTGCAATTTCTTTCTACCTTATCTTTTGAGATGGTGTTATATCATTCTTTACAATTTCCATTCATGTTTCGCGATTCACATGTTGTCAAGAATGAGGTATTTTAAATCCATTAATCTCTTTGTTTGAGTTATCTTGTGTCATATTTCACCCAAAGCCTTCCCTAAGGAATGTTGCTATTGTGGTGCTTATCAATGATCCAAGTTATCTCTCTATCATCTTGGTGGAAGAAGTTTTTCATCTTGTTGGTGTTATCAATTATATTATTTGTTTCCGTAGTGGCAGAATTTCGCCTCAATTTTGAGAAGTTTTCCATAAAGCCCACTACAAGCTTACTCGTTTCGTTGTTGGTTTTCCAACACTCCATTATAACCTTCTTGGAAGGGTGCTTTCCAAGCTCATTTGTGGCAGAAGTTGGCATCTTCTTCTCCATTTTTTATTCCAATGATCTATCTTCTATTATTTCTTGCGGAGGCATTGTGATGTTGCTCTTTATACACATCATCTCGAATTGTGAGGATCATGTTCTTTTCGTGCATATCCATTTAACCGGAGTGTTGTGTCATCTCTTCAAGTTCTTTTCATCTTATCAAGTCTTGCATCTTTTTTCAACCGGAGTGTTGCCCGAATTTGTTCTTTCTTGTTCCTTGGCTATCTCGTTATACTGGTGTAGTTTCATATCCTTTTGGTTCGTTAAGCTCTTGTTTCATGACTTTCAACCTACAAGGTTCTTGTAATGTTCCTTGTTCCTCTTGCTGAACGGAGTGTTTTAAATTTTGTTCACCTCCGTCGTGTCATTTCTTCAAGCTTTGCCACCTCTCAAGGTTATTTGGTTTCACTCGTTTGTCAAAGAAGCAACTTGTATTACCTCTTCTCTTCCTCTTCCGTTTGCCATCCTTTGATCTCGGGGCGAGATCTCTTGTAAGTGGAGGAGAGTTGTGACGCCCCAAGACCGACGCTCCAGATGCCTTTCATGTTTTGCATGCCCGCTGTGTTAATTATTTGTTTGTTGCATTCATCATGTCATCATTCGCATTGCATCGGCACTCCGTTGCCATCATGTTTTTAAAACTCGTAGTCGTTCATGGTTGCCGCTTCTCCCTTTGTCTCCGTTGATCTTTTGTCAGGCATCTTTGTCTTTGTCGACCTCTCTCAGAACCCTCGCGCGTGTCCGAAACTCCCCCGAACCCGACCCGGCCAGTCGTCACTGTTGGATTCAGACCATCCCCAAACATCTCTAAAATATCTGCGTTTCTCCTTTGGACTCCCTAACCCATTTATTTCGGACCGCCCAATCGCGATCGGAGGATCCAAATCATTCCCCTTTCGTATATATATATATATAGACCCCTAGTCCATTTTTAGACCCAAACCCTAAAATCTAGGACATCTGTCCCCGCCGCCGCCGCCGCACTCAAATCCCACGTCGGGATCCTCCCAGATCCTTTCTCATCCAACAAGCGAGCCCCCTCCTCCTGCTTCGATCCCCGGGTGGATCGGGAGAGCTTCCGCCACCTCGTCACCTCATCCGCTCGGTTCCAGCACGCACCGGCGTCCTGCCGTTCTCCTTCGACGTCGGAGCTCCCTGCAGCCTCGCGCGCCCGAGTCACCGAGCTCCTCTGCTCACGCATAAGCTCCGCGGCCCCGACGGCCACTTCGTCGGCCTTGTTGCCGGACGACCACCAGGCCAGCCCTCGCGCCCCTCTCCTTCGTCTCCCTCTGCTCTAATCTCTCTCTCTTGGAGCTCTCATATCTCTTCCTCTGCTTCTTCTCGCAGGAAACGGGCAAAGCCCCAGCTCCCGCCGCCGCCTTGCTCTGTTTGTCGCCGTCTCCGACCGATCCGATGAGGCCCCGTGTCTCCGGCCTCGTCCCCACCTTCAGGTCGCCGTCCAGCGCCCGGATCCGCACCTCCCTCCGCTACTGCCTCGCCGCTGTCCATCAGTGCCGCCGCGCCCCTGCTTCCTCTGCATCGAAGGCAAGCGCCTCGCTCGCGTTGATCGTCCCTGCCTCGCTGACCCGCTCGCCCCGGGAAGGCCCGATGTGAGCAGCTTCTCCGCGCCCTGGGCCAGATCTCAGTTTCGGCCCGCATATGTTTTTCTTTACCGTGTGCGATTTTGTCTATTATCCAGAAAACGGTAGATCCTATTTGACGCTCGTTAGCGTCAAAAGCGCATGCCTTCGCTGAGGGGAGCCTCCGCTCGGGCCGGCCCACATACAGGATTCACGTACTCTTCGTTTCGCTGCTGCTTCCTTCGTTCTTTCCTGCGTTTTCTTTTTCGTTTTTCTTCTGTGGATTTTTTCCTTTCGGTTCTTTCAATGTTTTATGCGGTTTTCAATGATATTTTATTTTATTTATTTTGTTTCTTCATCTCTTATATTTTTCTTTTATGTTTTTTGTTCCTTTTCTGTGTGTTATATAAAAAGTTCACCATGTATAATAAAAATGTTCACCTAATTAAGAAAATGTTCACCATATATTTTGAAATTGTTCAACATGCATTCAAAAATGTTTAGCGTATATCACAAAAATGTTTAATGTGTATTGAAAAACTTTTCAACATATATCACACAAATGTTCAATGTGTATTTATAAATTGTTCAGGGTATACCACAAAATGTTCAACGGTCAAATTTTTTGATATTTTTTATCTGCCACTGAGTTTAGGTCTTGAACATTAGTGCGGTCAATTAGTCACTAACTTTTCGTAGCTCGACTGGTAACGAACACATACACTATAATAGCGGTTTGCGAGGTCGATTCCTCAACCAAGCATCATTTTTCCCTATTTTAATAGCTGCTCGCCATCGCATGGGCCGGCCCATTCAGATCGCGCTCTGCGCGAAAGCTTGGTTGTTCTACGCTAATGAGCGTCAGCTAGGAGCTCTCCCAGAAAACTGCATGTTTACAGATTGGCCCCTTATATTCATGCATATCATATTGCACTAACCGTGCATCGGATTAAAATGATTTAAACATGTAAAATGCTTAGAATTTTGTCTAGTTTCATAATATCCAACTTTCATCTATGTTTAAAATGTTTAAGATGATGTTTTTTTAAATTTGCTCAAATGCCATGTTAAAATGATTTATTTCATAACTAATTAACCGTAGCTCCGAATTTAATAAACTTTATATGCAATTTGTCTAGAAAAATGCCTAGATTAACTTGTTGCACTTTATTTTCCTGTTAAATAACATTAAAATATGTTTTAGGGCAGAACAGTACCAAATTCGAAATATGGACATGGGGATTTTCCAGAATTGTTGTTTGTTGTTCCGGCCTCATTTAAATTGCCTAGATAGGTAGTTTTATTATGCTTCACCCCTTGTCATGTTTAATAACATTTAATATTATTGGGTGCATAAACGAGAGAGAACTAAATAATGGATGTGGTGTTTCGTCAATATGCAACTCGTTGCATATTGAGCTCCACTTAATTTGTAGTATTGTTTGTGCACTTTGCCATGCCATGCCTCATTAAACCGGACATGCATCATACTTGATTGTGCATCATGCCATGTTTATGTGATGGTTGTTTACCATGATGTTTGGTTCTTTCCGGTGTTGCTTCTTCTTGATAGTTCCGGTAACATTGCGATTGTGAGGATCCGTACGTGGGTTCATCTTCTTCATGGACTTGTTCTTCTTCCTAGCGGGATTTCAGGCAAGATGACCATTACCCTCGATATCACTTCTATCTTTGCTTGCTAGTTGTTCGCTCTATCGCTATGTCGCGCTACCTATCACTTGTTTATCATGCCTCCCATATTGCCATGTCAAGCCTCTAACCCACCTTCCTAGCAAACCGTTGTTTGGCTATGTTACCGCTTTTGCTCAGCCCCTCCTATAGCATTGTTAGTTGCTGGTGAAGTTGAAGTTTGCTCCATGTTGGATCATGGATATGTTGGGATATCACCATATCTCTTATTTTAATTAATGCATCTATATACTTGGTAAAGGGTGGAAGGCTCGGCCTTATGCCTGGTGTTTTGTTCCACTCTTGCCGCCCTAGTTTCCGTCATACCGGTGTTATGTTCCTTGATTTTGCGTTCCTTACGCGGTTGGGGTTATGGGACCCCCTTGACAGTTCGCTTTGAATAAAACTCCTCCAGCAAGGCCCAACATTGGTTTTCCAGTTGCCTACCACCTATTCCCTTCCCTTGGGGTCTGCAGCCCCGAGGGTCATCTTTATTATAGCCCCCCGGGGCCAGTGCTCCTCTGAGTGTTGGTCCGAACTGAGCCGCCTGCGGGGCCACCTCAGGAAAACTCGAGGGTTGGTTTTACTCATAGCATGTCTCATCCGGTGTGCCCTGAGAACGAGATATGTGCAGCTCCTATCGGGATTTGTCGGCACATTCGGGTGGTCTTGCTGGTCTTGTTTTACCATTGTCGAAATGTCTTGTAACCGGGATTCCGAGTCTAATTGGGTTATTCCGGGAGAAGGAATATCCTTCATTGATCGTGAGAGCTTGTGATGGGCAAAGTTGGGACACCCCTGCAGGGTATAAACTTTCGAGAGCCGTGCCCGCGGTTATGTGCCAGATGGGAATTTGTTAATGTCCGGTTGTACAGAACTTGACACTTGACTTAATTAAAATGCATCAACCGCGTGTGTAGCCGTGATGGTCTCTTTTCGGCGGAGTCCGGGAAGTGAACACGGTTTGGGTTATGTATGAACGTAAGTAGTTTCAGGATCACTTCTAGCTTCTCGACCGTTGCGTTGCTTCTCTTCTAGCTCTTATTTGCGTATGTTAGCCACCATATTTGCTTAGTGCTTGCTGCAACTCCACCTCATTACCCCATCCTACCCATAAGCTTAAATAGTCTTGATCTCGCGGGTTTTGAGATTGCTGAGTCCTCGTGACTCACAGATACTACCAAAACATTTGCAGGTACCGATGATGCCAGTGCAGGTGATGCTACCGAACTCAAGTGGGAGTTCGACGAGGACCTTGGTCGTTACTTTGTTTCGTTTCTTGATGATCAGTAGTGGAGCCCAGTTGGGACGATCGGGCATCTAGCATTTGGGGTTATCTTCTTTTCATTTGGATGTGACCGTAGTCGGTCTATGTGTGTACTTTGGATGATGTATGATTTATTTAAGTATTTTGTGAAGTGGCGATTGTAAGCCAACTCTCTTTATCCCTTTCTTGTTCATTACATGGGATGTTGTGAAGATGACCCTTCTTGCGACAAAACCACAATGCGGTTATGCCTCTAAGTCGTGCCTCGACACGTGGATATAGTCGCATCGTGGGCATTACAGATGACCTCCGTCCTGATGTCCTGGCAGTCTTGGTCTTGTAGCATGGAAATGGAAACCTTTGGTTGATGCCTCGGGACTCCGCGCGTATGCTTGCCTCTTTAGCACCAAAGAGGAAACATGGTGTACTGCGCCCGCTGGCGCCCGCCTGGCCTTGGTCGTCATGGCTTGCATCATCCGAACCTCACGAGGTGAGGGCTTGCAAAGAAATCTCTTCTCCTCAGGAGCCAGCCTAAGGAGGCCGCTCCTTCTGGAAGTCTTGGCATCGTCCGCCTCGTGAGGGTCTTGCATAGTTGGTGCCGAAGATGGGTCGTACCTAGCCGTCGATGGAGCCGCACCGTGGGCCGCAGGCAGGCAAGTTTAGGTACCCCGGTTCCCAGAACACCGACAGTAGCCCCTGGGCCCAAGGCGCGCTCGGACTTGGCTTCAAGGCGAAGCCAAAGGGCAAGGGTGGAGAGTCGCGGGCCCCAACCGCCTGTGGCCTCGGTCGACGTGTGGCACTTGATGGGACGTGGGCGTCTCCGCTTCCCCACGCAGCCTCGGTAACCATTCGACTTGACTAGAGCCTGTTGCATGCAGAAAGATCCTCATTACTAGGGATCGTGGAGGCCGGCGGTTGGCCTCCCTCTAGCTGTAAATGGGGAGAGGGGCGGAGCCCCCTGCTCATCTCCATCTTCTCGCTGCTCGCTCTTTCTTTTTCCTTCTTTGTCTCGCCATCTTGCCAAAGGTTAATGGCACCGATGAGGAGGTTCTCCGCGATGGAGAAGGGAAAAGCTCCTTGGGAGGAGCCCGGGCCTCTCTCGATGAAGAAGAGGCTTGGCAGCTCCCGCGACGACGGCGAGGGGCAGGAGGTGACGCGGCCTTGGTACGAGCGGCCTCCGCTTGGCTTCCTGATCCCTATGTACGCCCACACGCGGAGCCCTGGGTAGGGGGGCACCATCCAGCGCCGCGCGGGTCGGAGTCGCGGAAGGCAGGCCGCGGCTGCACGGCCAACCGGCTTGTGAACTCACGCCGAGGGCACGTCACGCGAGTTCGTGGTGTGGGCGGCAATGCTGTTGCGCACTTAGATTCGGCTCCCGAGATTCTTCGTCGAGGAGATACCACCGAGGGGGCCCGCCGAGCTATGGATGCAACACGTCGGGTGCTGCAGCCAAGCCACGGAAGCAGAGGTCGAGGTCATCCCCCCGGGGGACGTCTTCATGACTCGAGGATGGGGCGAGATCGCCCGCGCCTGCTGTCTGGAGGGGGCCCTCGCAATCCACTTCGAGTACGACGGAGCCTCCATGCTTTTCCTCAAGGTCTTCGACGAAGACGGCCGGTGCCTGGAGTGCTGCTCCGGAAGAGGCGATCCATGCGGCGCGGCCACGGGTGCTGAACCTGCCCTTGGCCTTGCCAGCAGCTCCTCCAGCAGCAGCAGCGACTCCCCAGAATCCAGCGATTCTCCGGAGTCCAGCGACGACGACACCTACGTGCCAACAAGCTCTCGCCGCGCCTGGAGTGCAGCAGCGGTGTCCGCCCGGCATCGTCGGTGACGTCCTGTGGCCGGGGTCCTCCCTGGTCCTCCTCTTTTGTTTTCCTTGCGGGGAATTGTGACGAGCCCCGTGGGGGCGTGTAAGAAATGGTAATGATTTTGCTTCAATGTTATCGTTCCTAGCTTGGTGTTGTGATTGCGTATCTCGCATCGGCACGGTGCTGCTTTTCATTCTTGCGGTAGCTTAGTGCTCTACGCCGACAGGACCCACTCCCCAGGCAGGCTTTAGCCGTTGCTGGTATGCCAGGTTGCAATGTCGTGGTCAAGGCCAGGAGGTGAGCTGCCCGAGGTCCGATA
Source organism: Triticum aestivum (assembly GCF_018294505.1). Lineage (NCBI taxonomy): Eukaryota > Viridiplantae > Streptophyta > Magnoliopsida > Poales > Poaceae > Triticum > Triticum aestivum. The sequence continues at coordinate 231,283,724 of NC_057802.1, read as the reverse complement.
AGAGCCCCTGAGGCGCGATGCTCAGGAGGTCCCCTTTAGCGTGCAAGCAGCTCTCTAAAGGCCGAAAAGGAAAGCGGCATTGCCCGAGCGAGATCGCGAGAGTCGAGATACTGGGTCGTGAGGTCCACGCTGATAGGTATGGGGTGACTTATCTTGGCGGGCCCGAAGTGATTCCCTTGCGCGACGCCTGACCATGTCCTGGTGGTGGCACTTCTAGGCGGGGCACACGCCGACCCTCTTTTTCTTGCTCATCTAGGTGCTCTGTGTCCTCGGGTCCCGGCTCTCGAGCGAGGCTCGGCCGCCACTGGTATGCCAGGTCGCGATGCCGTGGTCAAGGCCAGGGGGCGAGGGCTCGAGAGCCAGTAAGATCCCCTGAGGCACAATGCTTAGGAGCCCCCCTTTAACGTGCAAGCGGATTGCGCGAAAAAGGAGTGGCCGGCGGGGCCGCTCGTAGTGTGACTCCGGAGGTTCCTGCGAGTTAGTCGGAGAAAGATCATAGCATATAGTCGCGCTTGCTGTCCTGCCGTTGATCTTTCCGCAAAGAGGTGAAGGCACTGAGGACCCGGTGAGGTGACGTGCGCGGGGCGGGCCGCGAGCCAGAGCTCGATCTCTCAGGTTTATCAGTGCTGCAGGGACGGGCCCGAGCACGGGCGCCGTGCCAGCCGCCCCCGTGGCGAGATGAGCAAATGGCGGGTTAGCAACGCGCGGAGGCCACGACGGGCGACAAAGCACCGGACAGGCAGGTGATAGCAACTCATGGAAAGGGTAGAGCCAGTTCTGATAGATGCAAAGAATGATACATGCCGCAGGGACGGACCCACACGGCTTGGGGATAATGCAGCCCGAGGGGCGCCCCCAACTGAACAAACCAAAAAGTGTCACCTGGCACCATTGCTGAAGAGGTGTTGGAGTAGTTGAAGACGCGTGTTGCAGAAGTCGCTCCTCACGAGCCGCCCAGGTCCAGAACCTCGCCAAGATCTGGAGGCCCGGGGGGCTCACGAGGATCCATCGCCATCTCCGACGGTATCGCCTGGTGCCTGGCCTCATGAGCTGCCAGGACGCCCCGCATGTGGCGCTAGTGCGTGGCAGCCCTGTTCAGCAAACCGAAAGGCATGCGAACATAGCTGTGAGAGGGGGCCTCGCACCGGCCAACGTGGGACGGCCAGAAAAGCTCCTGAGACGCGGCTCTGTTGAGCCCTGGGATGTTGACGCAGGCGCGCAGCTCACTGCCCTCATCAGGGGAGGGAGCTGCGCCGGGTGGTGCAGGGCGAGGCTCGCCTCGCATGGCTCTTGCCTCTTGAAGCTCCTCGGTTGCCCTGGTGATGAACTCCTGAGCGCCTGGCGCCTTGTGCCCTGCGCCCTCCTCACGAAAACGCGTGTTGAAGCACGCCTCCACATGGTGCCCGAGCGCCTCTCTCGTGACGCTGGCTAGGTCGAAGGCCCTCCAGAGGAGAGCCCCCGAGCACAGCCTGAGAGGGGCGCCGGGCATGCCTTCCTATGGGAGATGGGAAGGCGCCTCATCAGTGGGCGCAGGTCCTGAAGCACGGCCGTCAGACGCCCCATCCTCCTGAGGTCCTAGGCGCAGCAGCTGCTTCTTCTTTTTGGGGACAGCCTCAGGAGGGTCGACAGCGCCCTCGTCATACGGGTTCTCGACTGCCGCAGCCTGGTAGGCGCACTCGAGAGAGCACACCGCGTCCTTTTCGTCGCAGACGACCATGATGATGCCGCAGCTTCCTGGCATTTTGAGGACATTGTAGCCATGATGTGTTGCGGCCATGAACTTGGCAAGGGCCGGATACCCAAGGATGGCATTGTATGGGAGGCGAATGTGGGTGACGTCGAAGTCGATAAGCTCAGTGCGGTAGTTGTCTCACTTGTCGAAGGTGACCGGGAGGCGGATCTGCCCTATCGGGGTGGTGGAGCCGTCGGTCACTCCTGAGAAAGGCTTGGTAGGCTGAAGCTGGTCGTACGACACCTGGAGCCTGTCGAACGTCTCGATGGAGAGAACATTGAGCCCCGCGCCGCCATCGATGAGTGTCTTTGTGATGAGGACATTGTTGATGGTAGGCGAGTAGAGCATCGGGAGGGCGCCGGCAGTGGTCGCGCACTTGAGCTGGTCAGTCGAGTCGAAGGTGATGGCGTACTTGGACCACCTTAGCGGACGCGTCGTCTCAAGCTTGGGGAGGGCTGCGTTGACCTCGCGAGCGAACTGCTTGAAGATGCGATGGGAGGCAGGGGCCTGAGCGCCACCCAGAATGCAAGCGATGGCACGAGGCTCTTGGAAGCCCCCAGCCCCATCATCCTGGTGGTGGTCATCATTCCTTCTTGGCGGTGGCGGCAGCGGAGGAAGGCCAGCGTTGCCCTGGGGACGGTCCTCACGAGGCTGATCCCTCCAGGGACCCTGATACATCTCCAACGTATCTATAATTTTTGATTATTCTATGCTGTTATATTATCATTCCCGGATGTTTTATAATCATTTTATAGTCATTTTATATCATTTTTTGGTACTAACATATTGACATAGTGCCAAGTGCCAGTTGTTGTTTTCTGCATGTTTTTTACATCGCAGGAAATCGATACCAAACGGAGTCCAAACGCAGCGAAATTTTTGTGGATTTTTTTTGGACCAAAAAACATCCAGTGGGCCAGAGAAGCACCTGGGGGGTGCTCCGAGGGGAGCACAACCCACCAGGGCGCGCCTGGAGGCCCAGGCATGCCCTGGTGGGTTGTGCCCACCTCGGGTCCCCCGGACAGCCTCTTTACTCTACAAATACCCCAATATTCCAGAAACCCTAGGGGAGTCAACGAAAATCAATTCCAGCCGCCGCAAGTTCCAGAAACACCAGATCCAATCTGAACACCATCACGGAGGGTGCATCATGTCCATTGGTGCCTCTCCGATGATGCGTGAGTAGTTATTTATAGACCTACGGGTCCGTAGTGAGTAGCTAGATGGCTTCCTCTCTCTCGTTTGATTCTCAATACAATGGTCTCTTGGAGATCATATGATGTAACTCTTTTTGCGGTGTGTTTGTTGGGATCGGATGAACTTTGAGTTTATGATCAGATCTATCTTTTTGTCCATGAAAGTTATTTGAGTCTTCTTTGATCTCTTATATGCATGATTGCTTACAGCCTCGTATTTCTTCTCCGATATTTGGGTTTTCTTTGGCCAACTTGATCTATTTATCTTGCAATGGGAAGAGGTGCTTTGTGATGGGTTCGATCTTACGGTGCTTGATCCCGGTGACACAAGGGGAACCAACACGTATGTATCGTTGCCATTAAGGATAACAAGATAGGGTCTGTTTATACATAAATAGATCTTGTCTACATCATGTCATTGTTCTTATTGCATTACTCCGTTTTTCCATGAACTTATTACACTAGATGCATGCTGGATAGCGGTCGATGTGTGGAGTAATAGTAGTAGATGTAGGCAGGAGTCGGTCTACTAATATTGGACGTGATGCCTATATAATGATCATTGCCTGGATATCGTCATGATTATTTGAAGTTCTATGAATTGCCCAGCAGTAGTTTGTTTACCCACCATTTGCTTTTTTTCTCGAGAGAAGCCAGTAGTGAAATCTACGGCCCCCAGGTCTCTTCTTTAATATATTTGCCTTTGCGATCTATTTTCCTTTGCCTTTATTTTTAGATCTATTAAACTAAAAATATAAAAATACCTTGCTGCACTTTATTTTATTTGGCGTTCGATCTATCAATATTTACAACTCTCTCACGTGTGTTTGCCAATTTCTGGCGCCGTTAACCAAAAGGATTGACAACCCCTTTAATACGTCGGGTTGCGAGTATTTGTTATTTGTGTGCAGGTGCAGTTTACATAGTGTTGCTTTGTTCTCCTACTGGTTTGATAACCTTGGTCTCATCACTGAGGGAGATACCTACCGTCGCTGTGCTGCATCATCCCTTCCTCTTTGGGGACATACCGACGTAGTTCTAGCAGACATCAAAAGGAATTTTTGGCGCCGTTGCTGGAGAGACATCATCAACATCTACTAGGTTCCTAATCACAAATCTCATCTCCTTGCAATTTACATTATTTGCCAGTTGCCTCTCGTTTTCCTCTCCCCCACTTCACAAAAATTTGTCGTTTTATTCGCCCTCTTTTTCATTCGCCGTTTTCTTGCCGAATCTGTTTTTGAGTGCAATCTTGTTGCGTAGTCACAATGACTCAAGATAACACCAAGTTGTGTGATTTCTCAAATACCAACAACAATGATTTTATTGGCACTCCGCTTGCTCCTCCCACCACTAGTGCGGAGTCTTGTGATATTAATACTGCTTTGCTGAATCTTGTTATGAAAGATCAATTTTCTGGTATCCTAATGAGGATGCCGTGTCCCATCTTAATACCTTCGTGGAATTATGCGATATGCAAAAGAAAAAAGATGTGGACAATGATGTTGTGAAGATGAAATTATTTCCATTTTCTTTGCGAGATCATACAAAATTTGGTTTTCTTCTTTGCCTCGTAATAGTACCGATTCTTGGAATAAGTGCAAAGATGCTTTTATCACTAAGTATTTTCCGCCCGCAAAAATTATTTCCCTTAGAACCCAGATCATGAATTTCAAGCAACTTGAACATGAGCATGTTGCACAATCTTGGGAAAGGATGAAAATGATGCTAAGGAATTGCCCAACTTATGGGTTAAACCTTTGAATGATAATACAAAAATTTCATGTGGGGTTGAATTTTGTTTCTCGTAATCTTTTAGATTCCGCCGCGGGTGGTACTTTTATGGAAATTACTTTGGGAGAAGCCACCAAATTGCTTGATAATATCATGGCAAATTATTCACAATGGCATACCGAAAGAGCTCCTACTAGTAAAAAGTTAATTCGGTTGAAGAAATTTCTTCTTTGAGTGAAAAAGTTGATGCTCTTATGAAATTGGTTGCCAGTAAAAGTTCTCCTATTGATTTCAATGATATGCCTTTGTCTTCCTTGATTGAGAAAAATAGCGATGTCGTAGATGTGAATTTTATCTCGCGAAACAATTTCAATAACAATGATTATACAGGTAATTTTAATCCTAGGCCTTTTCCTAGTAATTCCTCTAATAATTATGGTAATTCCTATGGAAATACTTCTTATAATAATAATAGGAACACCTCTGATCTTGATAATGATATTAAAGAATTTATCAACACTCAAAAAGTTTTCAACACTACAATGGAAGAAAAGTTGAATAAGATTGATGATTTGTCTAGAAGTGTTGATAGAATTTCTTATGATGTAGAAAATCTCAAGATGAAAATTTTTGTGCCTAAGGTTGAGGAATCAATTAAAGCTCTTTATGTTTCTATGGATGGAAGTAAGAAAAGAACCGCTATGCTTAGAGCTAAAAGAGAATTTTTAGAAAAAAACGTTTTCTAGTGATTGCTTCCACAAAAGTGATGAAGATCTTAAAATGATTGGTGTTCCTGCTATTGATTCCTTGTTTAGTAAAATTAAGATTGATGAAAAAGGGACTGGAGAAGAGTCAACTTTAGCTAGAAGGCGTCCCGATAATCTGGAGGGTGAAAATCTTGTTGAGAAAATTGATAAAAGTGTGTTTGAAGAGGTCAAAACTTTAACTAGTGATGTGCCCACTCTTTTGGATTACAAAGACTTTAATTATGATAGTTGCTCTTTGATTGATTGTATTTATTTGTTGCAATCCATGATTAATTCACCCCATGCTTATGAACAAAATAAAGCTTTTACTAAACATATTGTTGATGCCTTGATGAAAGCTTTAGAAGAAAAGTTGGAATTAGAAGTTTCAATTCCTAGAAAATTGCATGATGAGTGGGAACCTACTATCAAAGTCAAGATTAAAAATTATGAGTGTTTTTCTTTATGTGAGTTGGGTGCTAGTGTTTCTACAATTCCGAAATCTTTACGTCATGTGCTTGGTCTTGCCGATATTGAAGAATGTTCTTTAAATTTGCACTTGGCGGATTCTACTATTAAGAAGCCTATGGGAAGAATTAATGATGTTCTTATTCTTGCAAATAGGAATTATGTGCCCATAGATTTTATTGTTCTTGATATTGATTGCAATCCGTCTTGTCCAATTATTCTTGGTAGTTCGTTTTTACGTACTATTGTCTATTGGCGCCGTGATTGATATGAAAGAAGGCAATATTAAATTTCAATTTCCTCCAAGGAAGGTTATGGAACACTTCCCTAGAACAAGAATTAGGCCACCATATGAATCAATCATGAGGGCATCATATGGATCTAGAAACAAAGATGACAATACTTAGATCCTTGCTTTATGCCTAGCTAGGGGCGTAAAACAATAGCGCTTGCTGGGAGGCAACCCAATGAATAAGATTTATTTTTGCTTTTTGCTTTTGTTCTTGAGTGTTTGAACAATTATGATACTTTTGTGATTGCGTTTTTTGTGTTTTAATTAGTGTTTGTGCCAAGTAAAGCCTTTAGGATCTTCTTGGGTGATAGTTGTTTGATCCTGTTGAAAAACAGAAACTTTTGCGCTCACGAAAATAATTCTCCATTTTAAAGAAGCGTGATAAAATATGAAGTCTTTTTGCAGAAGATTAATATACAAATTGCTCAGGTCGTCCTAATTTTTTAGAATTTTTGGAGTTACAGAAGTATTCGAAATATCCAGATTGCTACAGACTGTTCTGTTTTTGACAGATTCTGTTTTCTTTGTGTTGTGTGCTTGTTTTGATGATTCTATGGTTTTCTTTGAAGAGTTTTTGCCATAGAAAAGTTGGAATATGGTAGATATAATGCAAGAATAAAATATGAATAGGTTGCAACAGTACTTATAGTAGTGTTTTGTTTTCTTATACTAACGGATCTCATGAAGGTTTTATTGAGTTTTGTTTGATTGAAGTTTTCAAGTTTCGGGTGATGTTACAATGGATGAAGGAATAAGGAGTAAGAAGAACCTAATCTTGGGTATTCCCATGGCATCCCAAGCTATTATCCAAAGAGAAGCATGCAACTAAGCTTCGGGATGCCCCGAGTGGCATCCCCTCTTTCTTCTAACGACCATCGGTATTTTACTCGAAGCTATATTTTTATTCGTCACATACTATGAGTTTTGCTTGGAGCGTCTTGTATGATATGAGTCTTTGCTTGTTTTTCTTTTTATTTTAAGTCTTGGTTCCTTTCTGAACACACCTATTTGAGAGAGCCAAAATTATGCCTTGACTTGTTAGAATTGCTCTCTATGCTTCACTTAAATCTTTATGAGCTATGGAATTGCTCTAGTGCTTCACTTATATCTTTTTGAGCACAATGTGCTTTGTTATTTTTGAAGAGATGCTATCATGCTTCACTTAGACTTATTTGAGAGTTAGTAAAAATTTGAAGAAATTCTCTCTTGCTTCACTTAAATTAATTTGAGAGAAAGAAATATTGTGCTCATGATCTTCACTTATATTTGTTTGAGCTTGTCAAAAGCAACACATGAAAATTAGTTCCAAAGTGATAGATATCCAAGAAGGATATAATAAAAACTTTCATGAAGATCATTGGAAAAAATAAACTTGATTCCTTGTAATAGTTTTGAGATATGATGATGTGATATGTGAGTCATGTTGATGAGTAATTATGCTTTAGTAAGAATATTGGTGTTAAGGTTTGTGATTCCCTATGCAAGCACGAAAGTCAATAGTTATGCAATGAAATTACATCCTACTTGTGGTCCATTGTTCGGTGTTAATTATGCTTAATGCTCGCTTATGAGATTATTTGTTTCTTGGTTGGTTGCTTCTCAATCTTTTGCTAGCCTTCATTTTGCACTAAGTATGATCACTACTTGTGCATCCAAAATCCTTTAAACCAGTTTTGCCACATGAGTCCACTATATCTACCTATATGTGGTATTATTTTGCTGTTCTAAGCAAATTTGTATGTCCCATTTCTAATTTTCAAAATAAATTTCTCTTCTATGTGCTCGTACCGCTCGCGAGGCGGTGAGGTGTGGCTGATATTTTCCATGCTAGATGTGTTATTCTCACGATGAGTGTTTATTCACTTGTAATTGCACGAGAGTAAGGCAAAGGTATTAGGGATGCCCAATCCCAAAATGAAAAATGAATTTACTTTATGTTGTCAAATAATAAATTCCTTGAAAAGTGTTGGTATGGAAGGCCCCGTGGATACGGCTAGCCATGGAAACTGAAAGTATGGTGGAAAAAGGAAATAAACTTTATTTTCTGTTTGGGAACCGCCTATGATATATCTAGCATGGAAAGTGTGGGGAACTCTGAGTCGTTTTCGTTGGTGGGAAAAGTATGCCTCCCAAAATGTTTTTATCTCTATATTTTTCGCTTTGAGCTCTGGCACCTCTACAAATCCCTACTTCCCTCCGCAAAGGGCCTTTCTTTTACTTTATGCAATTTTTATTTTTAATTTGAGTCTCCATCTTCTCTTATAAAAGCACAAACTAGGGGCACTATGATCGTACTTGAGCATTGGGTGTAGCTAATATGCGAGTGCGTTTCAAGAATGGATCAATGATTGAGCCTAATGGGCTAGAGATAACTTATTTTAGCGTTGATATTTTGAAAGACATGGTTGCTTGTTGATATGCTTGAGTATTTAAGTTAACATGTCAAAACTAGACTATTGCTTTGAACCATATAAAAGTCCAAATGTCCATGCTATAAAGAAAATAATATGAGATGACATGTTAGGCAGCATTCCACATCAAAAATTCTGTTTTTGTCATTTACCTACTCGAGGACGAGCAGGAATTAAGCTTGGGGATGCTGATACGTCTCCAACGTATCTATAATTTTTGATTGTTCCCTGCAATTATATTATCATTCTAGGATGTTTTATTATCATTTTATAGTCATTTTATATCATTTTTTGGTACTAGCCTATTGACATAGTGGCAACTGCCAGTTGATGTTTTCTGCATGTTTTTTACATCACAGGAAATCAATGCCAAATGGAGTCCAAACGCAGTCAAACTTTTTGTGGATTTTGTTTTTGGACCAGAAGACATCCAGTGAGCCAGAGAAGCGCCTGGGGGTGCTCCGAGGGGAGCACAATCCACCAGGGCGCGCCTGGAGGCCCAGGCGCGCCCTGGTGGGTTGTGCCCACCTCGGGTCCCCCCGGACCGCCTCTTTACTCTATAAATACCCCAATATTCCAGAAACCCTAGGGGAGTCGACGAAAATCAATTCCAGCCACCGCAAGTTCCAGAAACACCAGATCCAATCTAGACACCATCACGGAGGGGTGCATCATGTTCATTGGTGCCTCTCCAATGATGCGTCAGTAGTTCTTTGTAGACCTACGGGTCCGTAGTGACTAGCTAGATGGCTTCCTCTCTCTCGTTTGATTATCAATACAATGGTCTCTTGGAGATCCATATGTTGTAACTCTTTTTGCGGTGTGTTTGTTGGGATCGGATGAACTTTGAGTTTGTGATCAAATCTATCGTTTTATCCATGAAAGTTATTTGAGTCTTCTTTGATCTCTTATATGCAGGATTGCTTATAGCCTTATATTTCTTCTCCGATATTTGGGTTTTGTTTGGCCAACTTGATCTATTTATCTTGCAATGGGAAGAGGTGCTTTGTGATGGGTTCGATCTTACTGTGCTTGATCCCAGTGACTGAAGGGGAACCGACACGTATGTATCGTTGCCATTAAGGATAACAAGATGGGGTCTATTTATACATAAATAGATCTTGTCTACATCATGTCATCGTTCTTATTGCATTACTCCATTGTTCCATGAACTTAATACACTAGATGCATGCTGGACAGCGGTCGATGTGTGGAGTAATAGTAGTAGTGCAGGCAGGAGTCGGTCTACTAATCTTGGACGTGATGCCTATATAATGATCATTGCCTGGATATCGTCATGATTATTTGAAGTTCTATCAATTGCCCAACAGTAATTTGTTTACCCATCGTTTGCTTTTTTTCTTGAGAGAAGCCACTAGTGAAATATACGGCCCCCGGGTCTCTTCTTTAATATATTTGCCTTTGCGATCTACTTTCCTTTGCCTTTATTTTCAGATCTATTAAACTGAAAACATAAAAATACCTTGTTGCACTTTATTTTATTTGGTGTTCGATCTATCAATATTTACAACTCTCTCACGTCTGTTTGCCAATTTCTGGCACCGTTACCCGAAAGGGATTAACAACCCCTTTAATACGTCGGGTTGCGAGTATTTGTTATTTTGTGTGCAGGTGTTGTTTATGTAGTGTTGCTTGGTTCTCCTACTAGTTCGATAACCTTGGTCTCATCACTGAGGGAAATACCTACCATCGCTGTGCTGCATCATCCCTTCCTCTTTGGGGAAATACCGACATAGTTCTAGCAGACATCAGACCCTTGCGAGGCTGGCCCTGCCAGCGGTCCCCACGAGGCTGATCGCGCCAGACCTGGCGGGGGTCGCGGTTGTCCCAGCGTCCTCCGTCTCGGCCTCCTCCACGGCCGTAGCCTCAGTCATTGCGCTCGGGGCGACGACCGAGGAGCCCGTCATGGATGGCCCTGAGCTCCTGGCAGTCATTGGTGTTGTGGCTGTGCACGTTGTGGAAGACAGAAAACGGGCGGCTGCCCTTGGATGCTCCGGGTGGTCGCAGCCACGCTTCATCTCGGGTTCGATCGCGAGCACAGCTGGTCCCTTGCGCTTCACATCCTTAGCCTTGGCTTTCTTGTCTTCTGGGTCGGCCTCTGGAAGCTCCAGGAGGGAGAGGCGGCCTTCCTCAGCTCTCGCGCACCTGGTTGTCATGTTGAACATCTCCAGAGCCGAGCACATGTCCTCGTGTATGGCGAGCTCTTCCTTCATCTTGATGTCGCGGACGCCATCGGCGAACGCCGAAATGATGGCCTCATCCGACACCTTTGGGATCTTGAGGCGAACGTTGGTGAAGCGCTGGATGTATTTGTGCAAGGTCTCTCCTAGCTGCTGCTTGATGCGCCGCATGTCACCCGCGGCTGGTGCACGGTCGCGAGTGCCCTGGAAGTTGGCGATGAAGCGCTCTCGCATCTCATCCCAGGAGGAGATTCATCCCGCAGGAAGGTTCAGGAGACACGAGCGCGCGCCATCCATGAGGGCCGTGGGAAACCAGTTCGCCATGACCTTCTCATCGCCGTTGGCCACCTCGATGCTCAGTTCATAGAGCTGCAGGAACTCAGCAGGGTCAGGGGTGCCGTCGTAGCATGGAGGCAGGTCTGGATTGAACTTCCCTGGCCAGGCGATGCAGCGTAGCTTTGGGGTGAACGTGCGGCAGCCTGCCGCACTCACTTGGCTAGTCGTGGAGGTCGAGCCTGATCTTGGTGCACGCGCACCACCGCCTCAGGCGGCACGCGGTCTTGACGTGGCGATGCTGGGAGCGCGCACGCCTCTCCTTGGGGCCGCTGCACCACCTGGCAGCTTTCCTCGTCGCGCATCGGTGCCCTGCGCGGCGGGCCGCGCCGTGGAGCCTCACGCCTTGGCTCGGGGACGACGTCTTGCCTTGAGGTGGAGGAGGCGCACCGTGGGCCACGTCGCCCGCAAGAGGCGGCGGTGGAGGCAGCGAACGGGATGGCGCAGGGGCCTCTCCCACAGCGCTGAAGAGCTCGGTGATGCGGCCGAGCCAGTCCTCGTAGAGGTCATCGGTCGGGCGGTAACGTAGGAGCTCGCGTACCATGAGCAACGCAGCCTGCGCGTTCGCCGACCCGCGACGAGCATGAGAAGATGAAGCGGCCTCCGGAGTCAGCGACGGAGTGGTGGCGCGCCCATCACGCCGCACAGAAGGCTGCAGCGACGAAGCCTGCTGCTCATGGGCCGCGGGGCCGGTGGCAGCATTGGCCGTAGGCGATGGGGAACGGCGGGGAGCAACGTCGCCTGCAGGCTCCGTCTGGGCGACGCAGGCAGTAAGGGCGGCTTGCCGCTCAGCACGAACTCGATGAGCATCAGCCATGGGGATAGTGGAACGGTGGCGAATCGACGGGAAGAAGAGAGGCTCCGACGCACCCCTACTTGGCGCACAAAATGTCAGATTCTGGGCTCCACAGACCCTAGATAGATTCGAACTCTGGGGTGCATGCGAAGAACTCAACCTCTCCAGTCTGTGAACTCATCGATCTCACGGCCTAGGTCGATGAACTGGAAGGAAATGGAACAAGGCAATTTACCCAGGTTCGGGCCACCTTGCGGTGTAAAATCCTACTCCTGCTTTGTGGTGGATTAGCCTCGAGGTGGACTGAGAATGAACTAGTACAGTGGAAGAACAACCTCAGGAGGTGTGTTCTTGTGCTGGTGTGGGTGTGGATGGATGAATCATCCGGATCCCCCTCTATGGTGGTGGCTAGGCTATACTTATAGTGGCCTCGGTCCTCTTCCCCCAAAATGAAGGCAGGAAGGGATCCCACAATGGCCAAATTCGAAGGGAGACAACTAGTACATCTTATCCTAATGAAAGGTGGTCTTCGCCTGCAAAGCTTCTGGTCGTGATGCCGTGGTGGGCTCGGCGATGAGCTCCGTCCTGCCGTCCTGGCGGTCTTGGTCTTGTAGCATGGAAATGGAAACCTTTGGTTGATGCCTCGGGACTCCGCGTCTGCGCTTGCCTCTTTAGCACCAAAGAGGAAACCTGTTGTACTGCGCCCGCTGGCGCCTGCCTGGCCTTGGTCGTCATGTCTTGTGTCATCCGAACCTCACGAGGTGAGGCTTGGATAGAAATCTCCGCTCCTCAGGAGCCAGCCTAAGGAGGCCGCTCCTTCTGGAGGTTTTGGCGTCGTCCGCCTCGCGAGGGTCTTGCGTAGTTGGTGCTGAAGATGGGCCATGCCAGGCCGTCAATGGAGCCGCACCGTGGGCCGCAGGCAGGCAAGTCTGGGTACCCCGGTTCCCAAAACACTGACAATAGCGACAGGCCCGTTGCTCGATCCATGGAGAGGCGCGTAAACTCAATGACAATCTTCACGGGTTCCGATGAACAAGAAGACACAGACAAGCGAACGAGGTACCCACGACGTGTGTCGTGCAGCCAGGTTAAAGCACCTTTGTGCAAAGGCATGTGCAGGCATGCAAACCCGTACGAGACGCAACTCGTGCAAGCTCCATGTGTGGCGACGTCAAGAAGCACTTCGGCCCGGTGGCCCACCCGCGCAGCATGATGGCCAGCGTAGGATTACAGGAGCGGCCGCGTCACCAGCGATAAAGAAACAGTCGGAGTAGACACGCATTGTAGACGATGAATGGCGGTGAGCGACGCAAACCGATCTATTAGACGATGAAGTACAAGGCAAGGTAGAATAAATCCTACACCATCCTATGTTTCCTAAATAACAATGATACACAACGCAACAGTGGTCAAGAGAAGCGGTGGTGGTATGTCACCATTATTGTTCATTGTTGACATGCCCATGGCATGTCACTCATTCCACAACAAGGTGGTCCACCTCCTTGACTGACCACATGAGGTCGTGATGCTTGGTGTCGTTCCCAGTGCCGCCTGTTGAGTATATGTGTTGTGCATATCTGTGTATTGGGTCCACCTCCTAGTTCCTTGTATAATTAAGGTCGTGGCCCACCTCTTGTACATCATATATACGTGCCTTTGCACATGAGAAATACATCGTGCAATTCATACATCATACATGGTATCAGTTTCCGGGTTCTAAACCCTAGTCTTCCGCCGCCGCCGCCGCCAACCAGCCGCCACCTCTTGCGCATCTCCCCGCGCCGGTCGCCGTTGTCCCTACCCTCTCCCTGCTGCCGCGCGCCCTCCTTCCTACCCGCGCCGCCGCCAACCCTACTGCAGTCGCCACCCCAACCCTCGGCCGCCGCTGCCTCACCACGCCTACGCCACCCGCGCCACCTGCCGCTGCCACCCATGCCAACCCGCGCCACCCGCACCCCGCTACCCCGCCGCCCGAGTCGCCCATTGCTGCCGCCGAGTCCCGCTGCCGCCGCCCGTCCAAAACCCTAACCCGCTACACCCCGAGCCGCCCTCACCGTCATGTCGTCCGTCACCTCCTCCACGTCCACCAACTCCAACCCGTTCGCAGACGCCAACCCTCCCGGCGTGAACGACATCTGCAACCTGAATATCTTCTAGCGGGTGTCGTTTCGTCTCTCCCAGGTGGACTCCTCCTACTACACGTGGAAGACGTATTTCTCCCTCGTGTTTCGGGAGTATCATCTCATCGACCACGTGGACGGCACCATCGACTCCAGCCTCGTCCCCGAGTTCCATGACTGGTCCACCATCGACACCACGATCATCCGCTGGTTCTTCCTCACCATCTCACCGGACCTCTTCCAGACGGTCGTGCAGGACGGTGATGATGCCTGTGCCGTGTGGACCAAGCTGAACGGGATCTTCATCGACAACCAACTCCAGCGTCGTGTTTTTTTGCAGCCAGAGTTTTTTGGGTGTCACCAGGACAACACCTCTGTCGACGATTACTGTCGCCGCCTCAACACTCTCGCTGATGAGCTCCGCAACATTGCCACCAAGATTGATGATGACCTTCTCCTCAGCACGCTCACTGTCGGACTCAACGAGGACTTTGGCAACGTCGCGGTGAACCTCAGCCTCATCCCCAACCCATCTTTCGCCAAGTTCGTTGCGTAGCTCCGCCTGGAGGAGCGGCGGATGAAGCAGGTGAAGGCGCGGGCCATCCATACCGCCCTCGCCGCCGGTACCACCCATGGCGGGCTCTTGGCACAGCCCGCTGCACCGTCCGCACCCCCACAGTAGTGCCTCCCGGCGCCCTTCCCGGCGCCGCCGCCGTACCCGGCGCCCCAGCAGCAGGGGGCTGCTCCCGCTCCCGTATGGCCCGCCCGCCCCTCCCGCCGAACGGCGTCGTGGGGGCCGGCACGGTGGGGGCCGCCGCGGTGGTCAGCAGCAGCCGCAGGGCACTGGCCCGCCCCATCAGCAGCAGTAGCGGAAGTTCCAGGTGCCCCTCCGTGGGCCTCCGGATACAATCCGTGGACCGGTGTTATTCATGCCTACACCATGTCGGTTCCACGGGCCCCTGCACCGACCCTCCCCGTGCCGCGTCCGCCGGCGCACCAGGCGTACTACGCGGCTCCGCAACCCTATGGAGGGTACTCACCGCCGCAGTTGAGCGGCGGCTACGGCCTCCCTGTGGCACCACCAGTGCCCTCACCGGCCCTGCCGTCGGCGCCCTGGGATCTGGCGCTCCTCGCCGCGCTGCACACCGCGCCTATGCCGAACACCTACACTGGAGGCGGTGATTGGTATGGACACTGGGCTACGGCTCACATGTTTGCTCATCCTGGTAATCTTGCCTCCTTCACTCCCGTCACCACCGACCGCCGCATCATTGTCGGCGACGGTTCCACACTTCCTATCACACATGTCGGGCACACTTCTTTTCCTTCTAATTCCATGCCTTTATCTTTGTCTAACATACTTGTGTCACCTCATCTTATTAAGAATCTTGTGTCCATTCCTTGCTTAACTCGTGAAAATCCTGTTACTGTTGAATTTGACGAGCTTGGTTTTTCTGTGAAGGATGCTCGAACCAGGATGGTACTTCACCGATGTGACAGCCCCAACGAGCTCTATCCGGTGCATCCGCCATCCACCTCCACCACCGCACCGATTGCTCTCTCCGCTGGCGTTGATCTCCGGCACGCTTGTTTGCGTCATCCCAACACCGTCACACTTCGTCATATTCTTAGGAGTTTCAGTTTCAGTTGTAATAAGATAGAGGATCACACATGTCATTCATGTCGTGTCGGCAAACATGTTCGCCTTCCGTTTAATAACTCCACCACCATAGCTTCTTTTCCCTTTCAGTTGATTCATAGCGATGTGTGGACCTCTCCGGTTCCTAGTAATTCGGGCTATTTATATTATCTGGTTATCCTTGATGATTATTCACACTATGTGTGGACTTTTCCTTTGTGACGAAAGTCAGATGCACTCTCCACTTTGACGGCTTTTTACTCCTATGTTAGCATGCAGTTTGGGCGTCCCATTCTTGCTCTTCAGACTGATAATGGAAAAGAGTTCGAAAATCTTGCTTTCCGCACTTTTCTGTCGCACCACGGCATAGTTTTTCGTCTCACATGCTCATATACTTCACTGCAGAACGGTCGAGCCAAACACGTCCTTCGCACTCTGAACAACTGCGTTCGCACGCTCCTGTTCCATGCTAATGTGCCGCCTCACTTTTGGCCGGACGCACTCGCCACTGCTTCACTTCTCCTTAACCTTCGACCATGCCGCCCACGGTGGAACTACGCACCTCACCATCTTCTCTTTGGTATGCCCCCATCTTATGATGGCTTCCATATTTTCGGGTGCCTTTGCTATCCTAGCACTGCTGACACCACTCCCCACAAACTCGCACCCCGTTCTGTCGCTTGCATCTTCATCGGCTACCCCTCTAACTCCAAGGTATATCGGTGCTACGATCCCATCTCCCACCATGTGTTCACTTCTCGACACGTTTACTTTGATGAGCATGTGTTTCCGTTTCAGTAGGTACCCCCGGCTGTCCCTCCTGCCACCGATGACGCGGGCTTCTCGATGCCTCTCCCAGGGCGCTCGCACGCCTCTCTTGGCCTGTCCCCTGGCTTTGAGGCGCGCCCCCCGCATGCGGTGCC